>NC_044305.1:11953651-12136151 GCF_007474595.2 Lynx canadensis | reverse complement strand
CAAAGCTGAGGTCCCTGCACAATCAGACAATCTCTTCAAAGATGTAAAGGTAGAAGAGGATGTTCTTACCCATTTTACTATCACCCATGGGGACCTAAGTGATGGTGCGAATGACTTCCAGTCTCAGTTTATTTCCCTTCTTCCCATATATTCAGAGGGAGATCCCGCTATTTTTTTTTCCTAATCCAGGACTTTGGATTTTATTCCACAACTTGGACCGTAATACAGCTGGACCTCAGTTTCCCTCTTAGTAAATAGGAACAATTTTCTGACTTAACCAGTGGACATAAGAATTGGTTAGAGAGCTTGATACGCTGTCTCATCTTCCCATCTTAAGAATGCTAGGACTCTCTTTAGCGTTGTGAAATTCTAGGTGTGCCGCACTGAGCAGCCTAGGCTACTATCTGCTCTTGCCAGTGACTGATCACGTGTCATTCTGAGGGTCACGTGTTCTTAGGGTACTGCCTCCCTTTTCCTCCTCTTACCCCTTGCAATCACTTATCTTTGTCCTATCCCTATAGTTTTTGCCTCTTCCAGAAATGTCATATAGTTGGAGTCATGCATTCTGTAGCCTTTTCAGATTGGCTTCTTTCACTTAGTAATATGCCAAGTTTCCTCTATGTTTTTTTCATGGATTGATACCTCTTTTTCTTTTTCTCTTTCTTTCTTTCTTTCTTTCTTTCTTTCCTTCCTTCCTTCCTTCCTTCCTTCCTTCCTTCCTTCTTTCTTTCTTTCGAGAGAGAAGGGGAGAGGAGAATAGGGAGAGGACTGTCAAGCAGTCTCCATGATCAGCATGGAGCCCAATCCCATGACTGTGAGATCATAACCTGAGCCAAAAATCAGGAGTTGGGTGCTTAACCAATTGAGCTACCCAGGTACCCCTTCTTTTTCTATTTTTTGATAGATCATAAATAATACAAAGTATAATTTTTAAATAAAAATTAACTTCTCACAGGGTTTTTATGAGATTTACCTGTTCCCATTCCTTATTACAAATACCTATAATTTATCTTCTAGGCAGGAACACACAGAATTTAATGTAATTTACTTAATGGTCACAATTTCTTATTTCCAATGTTATCTTAAAGAAAAGTAAATAATTCTTTTATTGTTTGGCAAGAGTCAAGAAGTCTGCAGGCCCTTAGAAGAGAATTTGACTCACAGTCTCCAGGTACAAAGAGAGAAAACAAATCTAAATGACCCACCCCTGAACCCAGCCAGCCCCACAGCTAACCTATGCCTCAGTTAAATAAAATTCCTTGATTACACAAAATGAGTTCAGAGTCATTCTCAAAAAACAAGGAGTATTAAGAACACTCCTATGGTCAGGTGGCTGGGGACCAACCAAACCTGAAAGGGTCATGTCATGTGTATTATCTGACCAATCTCTAGCCCCATGCTTGCTCTTTGCTGACCTGATGGAAAAACAAAAACAGCCTCCCCTCCCCCCAAAAAAACCAATGAGTATTAAATCTTCAGCTGTTGTTTTTCTTTCTTCTGTGTTTTAGTTTTAATTAGTTGCTATCATTCTAATACATAATAATATGGGTTGTATCATCTCTTTATTCTTTCTTTCTTTTTCTTTTTTTTATATCATCTCTTTAAAAATGAAGCAGATTTGGCTGCACACAGCCTGCAGAGTGGCAACTGCACTCTATACATGGGCACATTCTTTTCATCTCACTGCAGTCCCCACCCTGCCCATGTCTCTCATTTATGTTATTTTCCTGTTCCTGTGGACATTTAAGTTTGCAATGCCTGGCCTACTGTGTAACGGTATGGACTGAATGCTGGCCTGTGGAGCTGAACATTTGTCAGAAAGACAGACCCTGGTCAAAGAACTCCAAATGCAACTGTGATGACTACAGGAAGGCAAGATGGGATGCCAGGGTGGCTCAGTTGCTTAAACATCCGACTATAGATTTCAGCTCAGGTCATGATCTCATGGTTTATGAGTTTGAGCCCCTCATCGGGCTCCATGCTGGCAGTGTGGAGCCTGCTTGGGATTCTCTCTCTCTCTCTCTCTCTCTCTCTCTCTCTCTCTCCCTCTCCCTCTCCCTCTCTCCCTCTCTCCCTCTCTCCCTCTCTCCCTCTCTCTCTAGCCCTCCCCAGCTCTCTCTCTCTCTCTCACAAAGTAAATAAATAAACTTTAAAGAAAGGTACATGGTGTTATGAGGGTGTTATGAACCCAAGTTTCAAGGTTTAGGGACAGAGCATACTAAAGTATTGTAGCTTCAGCAAATATCTGCAGCATATGTAGATGGTAACTAGGCAAAAGGGGTGCAGGAAGGATTCTAATTAGGAAGAAAAGATATACAAAGCCACGTGGCCCATATTCTGGTTTCTATTGCTACAAACAAATCACTTACAAATTTAGTGGCTTAAAATAACAGTGATGATTTTATCATCTCTCACAGATATGTGGGTCAGGAATTCAGAAAGAGTTTGCCTAGGCTTTTCTAACTTAGGGGTTTCTGATGTAGAGCTGGACCACATGCAGCACCTGGAGGCTGGCTGGGCCTCTCCCTCTTCATGGAGCCTTAGAGACTGTCCACGTGGTCTCTGCATGGGCTGCTTTGGGCTTCCTCACAGCATGGCAGCCTCAGGGCTGTCAGACTGTTTACACAGTAGCTGGAGGCTTTCCGAGTTAGTGCTCCAGAGAACAAGGCAAAGCTGCATTTGCCTTGTGTGGCCTAGCCCTGGATGTCATATACAGTCACGTCCACTGTAGTTTACTAGCTACAAATGAGATGTAAGCCTGTCCAGATACAAAGGGAGGAGACTTAGACTCTACTTCCTGATGAGGAAGTGCAAATGGCATGTCTGAAGCTCAGAGGAGAGTCAGAACTGGACACCTAACGTATGAATGGGTAGCATTTGAAAGGTAATTGAAGCCTCGGGTGTGGATGTTAACGGATGTTAACACCTGGGAACTACCTCTGCTCTACTCTCATGGCCCATTAGCAGAACTTTCTACCCTTATAATTATTCAATTATCTGATGAGTTTGCTCTATTTGGCTAGCATTATGTGCAACTTCCATGAGGGCACAGACTCAAGCTATCTTGGTCACCACGGTGTGTCCCTGGCCCCTAAGACAGTGCCTGGTACACATATATTTCCATAAGCTGCTGAAGAACCACAGTCTCTCAACTCTGCTGGAGTCCCTAAAGAACAAGGAACACCTGAGGATTGATTAGTATATGTCAAAATCACCGTAGACTATGTTGCAAGGAGAAACAAGGTTGAGAACTACTTGCTGGTCTGGATGAGTAATTCTCAAGATTATTTGAGGTAGACTGCTCCCCTAGGGCTATTTCAGCATCTTAAGGGGAGAAGATTATATCTTAGAAGATGTAATGGAAAACAGCATTTACAAAGCAAGAAAAAAAAAAGAAAATTCCTAGGAATAAATTTTACAATAACAATGCACAATCTATATAAAGAGAAGATTTATTTTTTTTATTTTTTTAATGTTTATTTATTATTGAGAGACAGAGAGAGACAGAGCATGAGCGAGAGGGGCAGAGAGAGAGACACAGAATCCGAAGCAAGCTCCAGGTTCTGAGCTGTCAGCACAGAGCCTGACGCGGGGTTCGAACTCACAGACTGCGAGATCATGACCTGAGCTGAAGTCGGACACTCAACCGACTGAGCCACCCAGGAGCCCTGTATATGAAAAGAAGATTTAAATTCTACAGAAGGATGAAGAAAAAGACTTAAAAATATGTAATTTATGTTCTTCACTAGCAAGACTGCATCAAGATATCAGACACTCTGGGGCACCCGCGTGGCTCAGTCGGTTGAGCGTCCAACTTCGGCTCAGGTCATGATCTCACGGTCTGTGAGTTCAAGCCCCACGTTGGGCTCTGTGCTGACAGCTTGGAACCTGGAGCCTGCTTCAGATTCTGTGTCTCCCTCTCTCTCTGCCCCTCTCTCACTCATGCTGTCTCTCTCTCTCTGTCAAAAATAAATAACAATTAAAAAAATTTTTTTTTAAAGATATCAGACATTCAATGAGATCCTAATAAAAAAACAAACAAGATTCTGTTTTGGAACTAGATGAGCCATGTCTAAAATTCTTATGGAAAATTTAACAAGAAAACATTTCTGAAAATTCCTGCCCAAATAATAAACATATTATCATGTCTTACTAATTAAAACTGTTAGGGGGGCGCCTGGCTGGCTCAGTCAGTGGAGCATGTGACTCTTGATCTTGGGGTCGTGAGTGTAAGACCCATGTTGGGCACAGAGCATACTTAAAAAAAAGACAGAAACTGTTAGGTACTAGTGCCTAATTAGTTCCACAAATCAGAAGAGAAGAGAAATTCCCAAATAGACCCAAACATAAGTAGGCATTTAGTATTCAATAAAGGTGTTATTTCAAATTGATAGAGATAAGACAGATATCATGCAATAAAAGATTTGGGACAACTACAAAGTATCTGTGGGGAAAAAAGAGTTGAATCCATACTTTATCTTATACCTGGAAAAAATATCAAATGGATCAAGGATTTAATGTTTTTTATTTTTGAGAGAGAGAGAGAGAGAGAGAGAGAGAGAGAGAATATGAGCAGGAGAGGGACAGAGAGAGAGGGAGACACAGAATCTGAAGCAGGTTCCAGGCTCTGAGCTGTCAGCACAGAGCCCGATGCAGGGCTTGAACTCATGAACTGTGAGATCATGACCTGAGCCAAAGTCAGACGCTCTACTGACTAAGCCAACCAGATGCCCTGCAAATGGATCAAGGATTTAAATGGAAAGAAGGAAACCATAAAAGTACCAAAAGAATCCCTGGGAGAAGTGAAGAAGACCCGTTTACTATAACACAAAATTCAGAAGACTTAAAGGAAAAGATTGATACATTTAACTTCATGAAAATAAAATATAATCATGGGAAATAAAGAAACAAGTCACAAACTGGAATAAAAATTGCATCTCAAGCACAGAAAGGCAAATTTTATAACATATACAGGTCCCATGAATTACAAAAAGATTAAAACTCAATAGAAAAATGAATAAAAGTGGGCACCTGGGTAGCTCAGTCAGTTAAGCATCCAACTTCGGCTCAGGTCATGATCTCATGGTTCGTGGGTTTAAGCCCTGCATGGGGCTCTGTGCTGACAGCTCTGAACTATCAGTACAGAGCCTGGAGTCTGCTTCGGATTCTGTGTCTACCCCTCTCTCTGCCCCTCCCATGCTCATGCTCTGTCTATCTCTCAATGATAATTAAAATGTTAAAAAAATTTTTTTTAATTAAGCTTCTTAAAGTAATATGTGCCCATAGTTTAAAGAGACAAATAGTTTTAAGAAGCTTATCATGAAAATCAATACTCCAATCCACTCACTTTCAACTCTTTTCTTCAGGTATATTTCTACATATTTCTTTTTTTTAGTATTTTATTATTTTTTAGTAATCTTTCTGCCCAACATGGGGCTTGAACCCATGACCTTGAGATCAAGAGTCACATGTTCTTCCAAATGAGCCAGCCAGGCACCCCTCTTCTTTCATATTTCTTTTTTTAAGTTTATTTATTTATTTTGAGAGAGACAGAGTCAGCCTGAGCAGGGGAGAGGCAGAGAGAGAGGGAGAGAAAGAGAATCCCAAGCAGACTCTGCACTGTCAGCACAGAGCCCCATGTGGGGCTCGAACTCACGAAATTGTGAGATGATGACCTGAGCCGAAACCAAGAGTCAGACACTTAGCTGACTAAACCACCAGGTGCCCCACTTCCTTCATATTTCTAAAAGATATGTCTACACAGCTTTTCTTGATTCTCCCATTTAGATCTGTTGATTCTCATGGAAGATGAGAATTTGGTTCTCTTAGTCCTGTTCCTACCCGCTCCAACACAAAAACTCCCTTTCTCCATTCCAGTATCTTTCTTTTTTTTTTTTAATTTTTTTTTTTTCAACGTTTATTTATTTTTGGGACAGAGAGAGACAGAGCATGAACGGGGGAGGGGCAGAGAGAGAGGGAGACACAGAATCGGAAACAGGCTCCAGGCTCTGAGCCATCAGCCCAGAGCCCGACGCGGGGCTCGAACTCACGGACCGCGAGATCGTGACCTGGCTGAAGTCGGACGCTTAACCGACTGCGCCACCCAGGCGCCCCAATTCCAGTATCTTTCTATCATAATTATGGACTCAATCAATATTTAATATTTATATTATTAAGACTATATAAGTAGTAGTCACCACTAAGCCATGCAGAGTATTATGATTACTTGTATAACTATTATGATGCCTGTATAATTTTTCCCCTGAAGTTATAAGTTGCCTTGGTGTTTCATTTTCTTGTGTAACAGGATGTAGACAGGAAACTATTTCAGTCTCAGTTTCAGCTGATGCTTCCCTATTTCAATGTAAGTCCGCCTAGGCAGGACTTGTGACTAAAGAGGTGACTAAAAACTGGTTATAGCAGCTTTATTCATAATTGCCAAAACTTGGAAGCAACCAAGATATCCTTCAGTAGCTGAAAAGATAAATAAACTGTACTACATCCAGACAATGGAATATCATTCAGCACTAAAAAGAAATGAGTGATCAGGCCATGAAAACACTGGAGGAAACTTAAATGCACATTACTAAGTGAAAAAAGCCAATCTAAAAAGGCTAAATAATGTGTAATTCCAACTATACGCCATTCTAGAAAAGGTAAAACTATGGAGACAATTAAAGATCAGTGGCCCCCAGGGTTTTAGGCGGAGGGATGTATAAGCAGAGCACAGAGGAGTTTTAGAGCAATGAAACTACTCTACATGATACTATAATGGTGGATACATGTCATTATACCTTTATCCAAACCCATAGAATGTACAAAACCAACAGTAAGCCCTAATGTAAACTATGAACTTGGGTGATAATGATGTGTCCATGTAGATTCATGGACTGTAACAAATGTACCCTCTGGTGGAAAATGTTTATAGTGGAGTAAGCAGTGCGTGTGTGGGGGCTAGGGGGTATGTGAGAATTTTCTGTACCTTCTGCTGTATTCTAGTTTTGCTGCAAACCTAAAACTGCCCTAAAAAAATAAGGCCTATTACATTAAAAAAAAAAAAACAAAAACAAAACCTGGCTTTGTTACGTTTGGTCCCCTACCCATTTAAGAGCATGAGGGGCTGAGGTTGAAATTTCCCAAGATCACAGAAAATGTTTGGAGAGCATTGACGAGCTGTGAGTACACCTCTGCCTGTTTGTGGGAGAAGGATGTTTTTTTTCTTCACCTCAAGCTTAAAAAAAAGCACTTCAGCCAGACCTCCTGATGAGCTTGATGTGTCTCCTGAACCTGAGGTGACACAGTAGGTGGTGCCTGACTCATGCCTGAGAAGTATAAATGAAGGGGCCGTGGCTGGCTAGCAACTCTGATAGTGGCAGAGAGAAGTGGAGGTGCTGTTCCAGGGTGCAAGACACTATCCTGAGGACCAGACTGGGCCGTGCTGGGGAAACACTAGTTTGGATCTGGTCTTAGAGGTTGGTCCCAAGGTGTGAGGTAAAGGAGGCCGAATGCCTGGGGCTCAGGGCAGAATTATAAGTGGTCATAAAATCAAGGGGCCTTTTTGTTGAGTGAGGCCCCACCCATGGAGCAGAGCTCAGGGCAGGGGGTTGGAGGAGCACCTTGGAAGAATCACACAAGCCAAAAGCACTCCAGGAGAGGAAGTGTCCATTGTGAATCTCTGCCAAGGTCAGAGAGTGCCACACTGATTCCTCCCTCCTGCTTCCACAGCCCCCTTCTATCCCAGAGGAACCAGAGACAGTCTCCTGGTGGAAGAGGATGGTGGAAAGCTTTGTGGGGAAATAGAGAAGCCTACCAGGCCTCCCTTTCTTACCTCAGGTGGCCAGTCCAAAGCAGGCTTCTGTGGCAGAGGGAGAGATGATTTGATTTGATTTGATTTGATTTGATTTGATTTGATTTATGTATTTATTTTTATTTTATCTTATTTTATTGATTTATTTTGAGGGAGAGCGTGCGTGTGTGAGTGGGTGAAGGGCAGAGAGTGAAGGAGAGAGAATCCCAAGGAGGCTCCACTCGGTCAATGAGAAGCTCGATGTGGGGGCTCAATAGTACAAACCCTGGGATTGTGACCTGAGCTTAAACCAAATGTCGGACACTTAACCAACTGAGCCACCCAGGCGCCCTGAGATGATTTTATTTTAATCTAATTTGGAAATTTTGACTCTTATTAGAGTGAATCAGATGAAAACATTCAATCATTTTCGACTCACAAAAATGGCAATTTCATACGGTTCAGCTTAATGCACAAGAGTGGACTTTTAAGTTACTGAACTGAGGCTGTTTGGAGGTTTTCAGTGACTGAGACAATTTTATTACCTGAGAGTGACTAAAAAAGCCATGAGACTTGCCCTAGACTTCATTCAAGTGCATGGGGGAAGAACAATTCCAAGAATAAACTTCTTTTCTTCCTACACCCACAGTTCCCATCTGTACAACAAATTGGCTACACTTCACTTTCTGTGTATTTATCACCAATTGATCCACAAAATCTCTGACAGAAACCGAAATTTCCTCTCAAGAGATTCAAACACATCAGATAGTCTACCCATTTCTTTTTATTTACTTGTTTATTTTCTTGGCGACATTCCCCTACCTGGCTGTTCTCTGTTCTCCTGCTCTGTTTGGGACTGATTTCTCTCCAGGTCTGCTGGGCAGCTGTGGCACAGGCATTTGCTCTTGCCTCTTTCCTGGGCTGATCTCCTGTTTCTCGTATTCCATGAGTTCCTTTTCCATGGTTTTCTCCCTCATGCTCCACTCACTTTCTGAGAAAAAGACTTAGAAAAGAAATTTTTGAGACTTTGCATATCCGGAAACGTCTTTATTCTATCTTCACACTTCCTAGATAATTTGGCTGGGTCTAATTCTGGGTTAGAAATCATTGTCTTTCAGAACACAGAGTTTTTCTTTCTCATATCAGGGGGAAAAAATCTGTTTCTTAGTATTTTACACTTAGTTAGAAAACCAACTTTTTTCTTACTCCCTCACCTCCTCTGTCTGCTGTCTCTCTTCCTCCTCCTTTAAAAAATTTTTATTTAAGTAATCTCTACACCCAATGTGGGTTTCAAACTCATGACCTCAAGATCAAGAGTCGAATGCTCTTCTGACTGAGACAGCGAAGTGCCCCCATCTCCTTCTTCATTTTCTGTCTCCTCTTTCTCTTTCTTCTTGATAGTGGTAGAGAAAAATTCCTTTATCACTGGGTTTTCAAACTCTAGCTGTCAAAAACCACAAAATTGTTTTCCTAACATAGACTTGTATTTACATGGCGGAAAAAAAATTTGGCACTTACATTTTGTTCTGTGTTTGAATTACTCTATACTCTATACCTCTATACATAATCATGTATAATCGTGTGTATAATCATAATACATAATCATGTATTGCTTTCATCAGTTAAAAAATTTGCCGTGTCTGGGAATCTGGGTGGCTTAGTGGGCTAAGCGTCTGACTCTTGATTTCAGCTCAGGTCATGATCTCACAGTTCGTGAGACTGAGCCCTGAATCAGGCTCTGCACTGACAGCATGGAGCCTGCTTGGGATTCTCTCTCTCCCTCTCTCTGGGCCCCTCCCTACTTGTTCTCTCTCTCTCTCTCTCTCTTTCTCTCAAAATAAATAAACATTTTAAAAATAGTATAAATAAATATTTTTGAAAATTTGCTATATCTTGATAAATGACTTTTCTATCATTCCTAATACTAAAACTATTTCACTTAATTTTTTTCTTTTTACTAAAATTGAGCTGAAATCCATATAACATACAATTAACCATTTTACAGTGAACAATTTAGTGGCATTTAGTCATTTCACAGTGTTGAGCTACCACCACCTCTATGTAGTTCCAAAACATTTTCATCATTCCAGAGGGAAACCTTATATCCATTAAGCAGTTGCTCCCCAATCCTCCCTCCCCCACAAAACTCTGAAGGCCATCTATCTGCTTTTTGTTTCTGTGTATCTACCTATTCTGGATATTTCATACAAACGGAATCATATAGTATGTGACCTTTAATGTTTGACTTCTCCCACATAACATAATGTTTTTAAGGTTCATCCACGTTGCAGCATGTATCGGTATTCATTCCTTTTTTTAATGTTTATTTACTTATTTGTTTTGAGAGAGAAAGAGAGAGAGTAGGGGAGGGACAGACAGAGAGGGAGAGGAGAGAATCCCAAGGAGGCTTCATGCTGTCAGCGCAGAGCCCAACTTGGGGCTGCATCTCACAAACCGTGAGATTATGACCTGAGCTGAGGATCAAGAATCTGATGCTTAACTGACTGAGCCACCCAGGTGCCCCAGTACTTCATTCCTTTTTATAGCCAAATAATATTCCCTTATATACATATCACAATTTGTTTATCCGCTTCTCTGTTTATGGATGTTTGGGCTGTTTCCACCTTTGGTTATTTGAATAGTGCCTCTATGAACATTCATGTAAAAGAATTTGTTTTCAAATTCTGTTTCCATTCTTTTGGGTGTATATTTAGGGGTCGAATTGCTGAGTCACGTGGTTACTCCATGTTTACCTCCTTTAGGAACTGCCAAGCTGTCTTCCACAGCTGAACCGTTTTACATTCCCTCTGGTGATGTACAAGGGTTCTAATTTCTCCTCATCTTTGCCAATGATTGTTATTTTCCATTTTTAAAATTATAGCTATCCTAGTGAGTGTGAAGTGGTATCTCATTATGATTTTGATTTACATTTTCCTAATAACTAATGATATCAAGCATCTTTTCACATACTTTTAGGCCATTTGTATATTGTCTTTGAGGAAATGTCTATTCAAGTCCTTTCCTCACTTTAAAATTGTGTTGTCTTACAGTTCTGAATTTTAAGAGTTCTTTATATTTTTTGGATATTCCCCTTAACTTTTGAGGCTACCTGAATTTTCACTGTGATAATAATCTGGTAAATGAGTGTTACACAATGTGGGAGAGACCATTTGTTGTCTAATGATATCCATTTTCCCATTTTTGTATTGCCTTAAAACCCCAACTTCATTTTTAGGGCAACAATGTGCCTAAAAAATGACTTTTCTAGTCCCCCTACTTCTAGGCTTGACCACATTGTTAATTTTAAGATATTTATTAGACATCCAAGTGGAGATACTGGTTAGATATCTGGAAATTCAAGAAGGGAGTTCAGGAGAAATATGACCCTGTTGTTGCCTCCCCACTGGTTTTACCTACCACATTTTTTCTTCCTTCTTTCTTTTTCTTTCTTTCTTTCTTTCTTTCTTTCTTTCTTTCTTTCTTTCTTTCTTTCTTTCTTTCTTTCTCTCTTTCTTTTTCTTTCTTTCTTTCTTTCTTTCTTCCTTTCTTTCTTTCTTTCTTTCTTTTTCTCTTTCTTTCAAAAGCATTTATTTATGGGGCGCCTGGGTGGCTCAGTCAGTTAAGCGTCCGACTTTGGCTCAGGTCATGATCTCACAGTCCGTGAGTTCGAGCCCCGCGTCAGGCTCCGTGCTGACAGCTCAGAGCCTGGAGCCTGCTTCAGATTCTGTGTCTCCCTCTCTCTCTGAACCTCCCCTGTTCATGCTCTGTCTCTCTCTGTCTCAAAAATAAATAAACATTAAAAAAAATTAAAAAAAATAAAAGTATTTATTTATTTGAGAGAGAGAGAGAGAGAGAGAGAATGAGGGGGGAGGGGCCGAGAGAGGGGGCGGGGGCAGAGGATCCAACGTGGGCTCTGTGCTGATAGCAGAGAGCCCAAAGTGGGGCTCAAACTCACGAACCATGAGATCATGACCTGAGCCAAAGTTGGAAGCTTAACTGACTGAGCCACCCAGGTATCCCATTTTTCTTTCTTTCTTTCTTTCTTTCTTTCTTTCTTTCTTTCTTTCTTTCTTTCTTTCTTTCTTTCTTTCTTTCTCTTTCTTTCTTTCTTTCTTTCTTTCTTTCTTTCTTTCTTTCTTTCAGTTTATTTTGAGAGAGAGAGTGCATGCAGAACAGAGGAGGGGCAGAGAGAAAGGGAGAGAGAGAGAATCCCAAGCAGGCTCCACACTGTCAGCACAGAGCCCGATGTGGGGCTCAATCCCACAGACTGTCATGAGATCATGTCCTGGGCCGAAATCAAGAGTTGAATGCCTAACCGACTGAATGCCCAGGTACTCCTTTACACCATGTTTTAGCACGTGGCTCACATATTCTCCACTTATCATCCTGGTGACCTCAACATTCATACGAACAGCCAATCCAAGATCCTGGTCATTTAGTTGTAGGACTTTCTCTTTTTCAGTGACCTTCTCCTCCATCCTACCTCAGTCATCCCTCCTTATGACTATATACTGGGTCTTGACATCAAAAAGAAATATATCCAAAATATCATTCTACATTCTGGCCACAACACTTCCAACTTCTGTGTTCCATGACTCACTAAGACTATTCTTCTAGCTAATCAGAACTCCAATCTATTTACCCATCTAGTTTCTCTCCTTCCATCAACTTTCTCCACCTTTCATATCTTTCTATATTCAGCAAAATGTTATGGCCCATCATTTCAAAAACACTCTTTCCAGTACCCTAAATTCCCATGACCATCTGTATTTTGATTGTGCCTGTTGATCAAAATTCCACCTATTTGCTTTGTCAGTGTCTATTTTTTTAAATTTGTTTAATGTTTTTTTTTTTTAACTTATTTTTGAGAGAGAGAGAGAGCAAGCAGGGGTGGGGCAGAGAGAGAGGGGCACAAAATCCAAAGTAGGCTCCAGGCTCTGAGCTGTCAGCACAGAGCCAGACCCAGGGCTCGAACCCACAAACCGTGAGATCATGACCTGAACCAAAGTTGGATACTTAACCAACTGAGCCACCCAGTATCTATTTGAAAAATTCACTCATCTTCCCAAAACAAAAACAACAACCCACCTATATCTGAAACAAGCTTCTTGCTGTTCCCGTAGGAATGGTTGGTGTCTCTCCTATCCAAACCAATCCTTATCTCCTCCTCTGCTTCATATAAACCTTACACTCCCAAGGATTCATTTTCTCTTCTGGATATCTAAGCTTTAGCTCTCAACTATATTCTTCCAATTTTTATTTAAACATTCTCAAGTCTTTCTTATCTGAAAAACAAAACCCAAACAGGCAAATGTCTTAATTTCATTGTATCTCCAGCTCCATCCCATTTCCTTCCTTCCCTTCTCACAGCCAAACTTACTGAAAGGTTTACCAACACTTTGTTAAGACATTACTAAGTCCAGTGAGCATGTTCACATCTCTTGTTGCTGGATCTTCCACTAGCATTTGACATGGCCCATCACTCTCTTCTAGAATATTCTCCTTCCTGGGCATCTGGACACTACTCTCTGCTAGTTTCTATCCTGTTTCTCTGATCACTCCTTTTCTCTTTAAGGTCTTAAAATGAGACAGAAGAAATTGTTTTAGGGATGCCTGGGTGGCTTAGTAGGTTGGGTGTCTGACTCTTGATTTGGCTCAGGTCATGATCTCGTGGCTCATGGGATCAAGCTCTGCATCAGGCCTGTGCTGACAGCATGGATCTTGCTTGGGATTCTCTCGTGTGTGTGCGCTCTATCTCTCTCTCTCTCTCAAAATAAATAAATAAACTTAAAAAAAAGTTTTTAAAAAAGTGTTTTACAAATCTGAGCACAGTAATTAGTATAGATCATTAATATTTTCTTGTTAATCATATAAAAAGAGGAATGCATATGGAGCAAAGTTAGAAGGCAGACTGGAAAAGGAGAGTGATGGTTTTATTGAAATGGTATGATATAGGTGTTATCTTTTGCCTTTCTCAAATTTTCTTTATAGTCTAACAGTGTTTTGTACTATGTATTTTTATTTAAGTATAATTAACAGGCATTAGTAGTGTTTTCACAATATAAATCAAATATATTTTTTAGAAAAAATTTATAATAGCTGTTCTAAGAATGTATGTTGGAGATAGAATGGTAAAGTTGGTGTGGCCATAAGAAGAAACGAGAACAATGCTCTTCTTCTTCAAGGAAGAAGTTTACTGTACTCACAGGTCCTAGAGGGGGATACCCATGTGCCACGTGGAGTCACAGGGGAAGCAGCAAGTGTTGTTGGCACCTGGTGGCAGAAGACAGGAAAGAGGGGAAAGGCTGGGTTTAGGACTGTCCAGTTTGAATAATGCCAATGGGCTCTGGGCTGCAGGGGTGCTCTCTAGTTGCCTGTACCTGGCCCTGGGATGATTTAGGGCAGAGGAAACACTGGCTTGTTGTGTGCTAGTTTGAGAAGGACAACAAGAGCCACACACTAGAGATTGGTTGGCTTGCATATAAGGGATGTGCTGCTGAGCCCTTTGCTCTGTGTCTCTAAGGAGTAGCCCTGGGGGGAGCAGGCTCTCCTACTGACAAGTTTTTAAGATGTCGAAACACAAAATACCAATTTTTTTTTTTAAAGCATGATTAATACACCACCTTCCAGGGTCACCTGGGTGGCTCAGTTGGTGAAGCATCCGCCTTTTGATTTCGGCTCAGGTCATGATCTCATGGTTCGTGAGTTTGAGCCCCACATCAGTCTCCACACTGACAGTGCAGAGCCTGCTTGGGATTCTCTCTCTCCCCCTCTCTCTGCTTCTCTCCCTCTCTCTCTCTCAAAATAAATAAATAAACTTAAAAAAAAATACAACACCTTCCAGGAAACTTCACTACTCTTTCAGATGTTGACCCCGTATTTTCCATCACATATGAGAAGGAAGGATAATGCTTAGTTACAAGGCAGACAGACACTGCATGAACCAAGCATATTACCTCACAGCTGCAGCCGTTGCATGCCCAGATCAAAGACTATGGACAGTATTACTTAGATAGAATGCCCTCTATATTTAAAAGAATAGCATTACCCAAAGCAAACAAAGTAAACCAGTAAAGCAAAAGCTTTTGCAGGGTGTGGGCACTAACTGCGATTCTCATAGGGACCAGCCGGCTTGACAAGTTTTTGTTTATAAACCCTAGGAGAATGCAAAAGGAAGTAATTGCTAGTGGGATGGGAGAAGGAACAGCTCTTGGATTTCACCAGCATTTAGGAGAAAAGAGGGAGAATTGTGGCCCAGTTGACGTTGTGATAAAGGATTGTCATGGTAAGGAGCTCAGGTTTTGGTCTCAAATGGACTTGGATTCAAATCCTGCATTGGCCACTCATTGGCTTCTTTGGACAAGTCAATTAATAATAATAAATAACCTTTACAAAGCACTAATGATATGTCAGGCACTGTTGTAAGTGCTTTATATGTATTAATTTATTTAACCCCCTCAACTATCTTATGTGGTAGGTACTATAATTTCCTCCATTTTATGAATGCATAAACTGAGGCACAGAGTAATTAAGTCAGTTGCCCAAGATCAACACACATGTATTAAGTGAAGGAGCTGTTTCCAAAAGAGCTGGCCATGTATCTCATGTCCTTCTAGTCAATAACTTTTCCCGCTTGAGTTAAGCAGTGCTGGTTTCTGAGCTCTAAGTGATACAACAGTTTACAAGGGTTTTTATGAATGTTGTCACACACGTATGAATTTTGTGCCAAATAAATTGTAGATATCATTTATACTCTAGGATTATAAGGAAGATTGTGAAATGAAGAAAATATAGTTAATTGAGAAAGTATGAAACTTCTTTGGAGGGGCACCTGGGTGGCTCAGAGGGTTAAGCATCTGACTCTTGATTTCGACTCAGGTCATGATCTCATGGTTTGTGAGTGTGAGCCCTGTGTTAGGCTCCACACTGTCAGTGCGGAGCCTGCTTGGAATTTTCTTTTTCTCTTTCCCCTGCTCCCCAAAATAAATAAATAAGCTTAAAAAAAACAAAAACAAGAAACCTCATTGGGAATTAGTATATGAATTTTTTAAAACAATCTCAAACTTGGGGTGCCTGAGTGGCTCAGTTGGTTAGGTGACTGACTCTTGATTTCACCTCAGGTTCTCATGGTTCATGAGTTTGAGCCCCTCATCAGGCTCTGTACTGACAGTGTAGAGCCTGCTTGTGATTCTCTGTCTCGTTCTCTCTCTGCCTCTCTCTCTCTCTCTCAAAAATAAATAAACATTTTGAAAAATATATACTTCCTTTAAAAATAATAAATAAATAAACAACCTCAAACTTACAAACAGGTCATAAATACGGCTCTGATAGGTGTTTTTGTTTTTTGGGTTTTTTTTTTTGTGCTGAACCATTTGAGACTAAATGCTGACTTGTGACCTCATCACCTTCAAATACCTTAGCGTGTATTTCCTACAAGGGATTTCTTCGTAATACAACCATCAAAATAAGAAAATTAACATGACAGAATACCATTGTTCAATCCTCAGCCAACTCATCAAGTTTCACGGGTTTGTCCAATAATGTCCTTTGCAGTGAAGAGATCTTTGCATTTAAGTTGTTCTGTCTCTTTAGTCTCTTTCAATCTGGAGCAGTTCTTTGGTCTTTCCTCAACTTTCTTGTCCTTGACAGTTTTGAAGGTCGAAGGCCAGTTATTTTGCGCCATATTCTTCCGTTTGGGTTTAGCAGAGGTTTCTTCGCAGATTCAGGTTATGCATCTTTGGCACAAAAATCAAACACCAACGATGCTGTGTTCTCATTACATCCAGTCAGGTGGCACATGATTGTGATCTGTCCCTTTGCTAATGGTGTTCGCTTTGCTCATTTGATTAAGGTAACGTCTGCCAGTCTTCACATCTGTATACTTACTCTTTTTCCTTTTACTTATTAGGTATTTTGTAAAAAGGTACTTTGAAACTAGGTAAATGTCCTATTCCTATCACACTTCCAATTTCTTTATTTTTCTCTTATTCAGTGGGTTATAATTTATTACTCTATCTATCTATCTATCTATCTATCTATCTATCTATCTATCTTTAATTGGGATGCAATTCACCTACCATAAAATTCGCTCCTTTAAAAAAAAATTCACCCTTTTAAAGTGTACAATTCAAGGGTGCCCTGGTGGCTCAGCTGGTTGATCGTCCGACTCTTGATCTCGGCTCAGGTCATGATCTCACAGTCTGTGGGATGGAGCCCCGTGTTGGGATCTACATTGACAACACAGAGCCTCCTTGGGATTCTCTCTCTCCCTTTCTCTCTGCCCCTCCCAACTTTTCCTCTTTCTTTCTCTCTAAATAAATAAATAAATAAACTTAAAAAAATACAGTATACAATTTAGCAGGTTTTAGTATATTCTTAAAGTTGTATGACCATCACCACTATCTAATTCTAGAACAATTTCATCATCCCGAAAACAAATGCATTAACATCCATTCTTTCCTCTCCCTAGCCACTGACAACCACTAATTTGCTTTCTGTCTCTGGGCATTTGCCTATGCTGGCCCTTTTATACAAATAGAATCATAAAATACGTGGCTGGCTTCTTTCACTTAGCATAAAGTTTTCCAGGTCCATCCATATTGTGGTGTGTGTCAGTACTTTATTTTTTTTATAACTTGTTTTATTTTTTTATTTTTTTAAATTTACATCTAAATTAGTTAGCATATAGTGCAACAATGATTTCAGGAGTAGATTCCTTAGTGTCCCTTACCAATTTAGCCCATCGCCCCTCCCACAACCCCTCCAGTAACCCTCTGTTCTCCATATTTTTGAGTCTCTTCTGTTTTGCCCCCTCCCTCTTTTTATATTATTTTTGTGTCCCTTCCCTTATGTTCATCTGTTTTGTCTCTTAAAGTCCTCATATGAAGGAAGTCATATGATTTTTGTCTTTCTCTGACTAATTTCACTTAGCATAATACTCTCCAGTTCCATCCATGTAGTTGCAGATGGCAAGATTTCACTCTTTTTGATTGCCGAGTAATACTCCATTGTATATATATATACCACATCTTCTTTATCCCTTCATCCATCAATGGACATTTGGGCTCTTTCCATACTTTGGCTACTGTTGATAGTACTGCTATAAACATGGGGGTGCATGTGTCCCTTCAAAACAGCACACCTGTATCTCTTGGATAAATACCTAGTAGTGCAATTGCTGGGTTGTAGGGTAGTTGTATTTTTAGTTTTTTGAGGAACCTCCATACTCTTTTCCAGAGTGGCTGCAGCAGCCTGCATTCCCAAGTACTTTATTTTTTTTAATTGGCAATTAATATTCCTGTATAAGTAACACATATATAATGGGGCACCTGGCTGGTTCAGTTGATGGAGTGTGCGACTCTTGATCTCAGCATTGTGAGTTCAAGACCCACATTGGATGTAGAGATGCCTTTAAAAAATAAATTAAAATGTATAGTATATAGTATACATACATCACATTTTGTTTATTCAAATGATAGACATTTGTGTTGTTTCTATTTTGGGCTATCATGAGTAATGCAACCATGAACATTCAGGTACAAGTTTTTGTGTGGCTATATGTTTTTAATTCTCTTGGGCATATACCTAGAGGTGGAATTTGGGGGTCATATGGTAACTCTATGTTTAACTTTTTGAGGAAACGCCAAACTGTTTTCCAAAGTGGCTGCAACATTTCACATTCCCACCAACAGCACATGAAGGTTTCAATTTCTCTGCACTCTTGCCAACAGTTGTTATTATCTATTTTTTTTTTATTATAGTTGACCCTTGAACATTAGGGACAGTGACCCCACACACACAGTTGAAAATCTGCACATAATTTTTGGCTCCACCAAAGCATAACTACTCATAGCCTACTATTGACTGGAAGTCTTACTGATAACATAGTTACTTAGTACATATTCTGTATGTTATATATACACTGCATTCTTACAATAAAGTAAACTGGAGAAAAGAAAATGTTATTAAGAAAATCATAAGAAAGAGAAAATAGGGGCTCCTGGCTAACTCAGTTGGTAAAGCATGGGACTCTTGATCTCAGGGTCGCAAGTTCAAGCCCCACGTTGGGTGTAGAGCTTATGTTTAAAAAAAGAAGAAGAGGGTGGCTCATTCAGTTGAACTTCCAACTTCGGCTCAGGTCATGATCTCATGGTTCATGGGTTCGAGCCCTGCATCAGGCTATGTGCTGATAGCTCAGAGCCTGGAGCCTGCTTCGGATTCTGTGTCTCCCTTTCTCCCTGCTCCTCCCCTGCTCATGCTCTGTCTTTCTCTATCTCTCAAAAATAAATAAACATAAACAAAAAATTTAAAAAAGATAAAGAAGAAAGAGAAAATACATATGTGGTACTCTACTGTATTTGTGGAAAAAAAATCCATGTATAAGTGGACTCAGGCAGTTCAAACCTGTGTTGTTCAGGGTCAATTGTGTAGCCATCTTAGTGGGTGTGAAGTGATAGTTCCTCGTGGTTTTTATTTACATTATTTTTATTTTTTAATTTAATTTACATTATTTTATTTATATTTAATTACATTACATTTCCTTACTGATTGGTGATGTTGAGTATCTCTTTGCCCTGATAAACTCAAACAGGCTCTTTCTGATCTTTCAGGTCTCAGAGTAGACGTCATCCCCTCATAAGGGCCTTCCCTAAGTCTTCACTGCAGTGATAGGATCCTTCTATAAATGTTTCTAGTTCTTTCCCCTCTCTGCATGTTAGGTAAGATGGTACTTTCCTGCCCCCCTTGACACTGGGTGTGGCTATATGACTTAATTTGACCAATGAAAGGTGAACAGAAGGGAAATGTGTCATTTCTGGGCAAATGATCTAAGAAGCAGTTCACTTGTTGCCATAATCCCCTTCTTGCTGCTTCAGTAATGATCAAATTTCACATTGAGGTGAAGCCTGGGCCTATGAGTAATTATAATAAGCAGACTTCCCAGTCTGATGCTCCTGATGTTGTTTTGACGAGTTTGGCAGTGCCCCCCAAATTTAAACATAGAGTTAAAACATATGAGCCAAGGGGCACCGGGGTGGCTCAGTCGGTTGAGCAACTGACTTCAGCTCAGGTCACGATCTTGAGGTTTGTGAGTTCAAGCCCCACGTCGGGCTCTGTGCTGACAGCTCAGAGCCTGGAGCCTGCTTTGGATTCTGTGTCTCCCTCTCACTCTGCCCCTCCCCCACTCATGCTCTGTCTCAGAAATAAACATCAAAAAATTAAAAAATATAAAAAATAAAACATATGAGCCAATAATTTCACTCGTAGTACCCAAGAAATTTAAATAAATATGTCTTCCCCCAAATGGGTTCATGTATGTTCATAGCAACATCATTCACGATAGCCAAAAAAAAAAAAAAAAAAAAAGGAAACAACCTGAATGCCCATCATCTGATAAATGAACAAAATGTGGCATATCATATAATGGAATATTATTTAGCCACATATAAAAGAATGGAGTACTGTGCATGCTATAACATGGATGCTCCTGGAAAACATGTTACGAGAAAGAAACTAGTCACATAGTGTATAATTCCATTTACATAAATTTTCTAGAACAGGCAAATACATGGAGACAAAAAGTAGATTCATGGTTGCCTAGGGCTGAGTGTGTGTGTGTGTGAAAATTGGGGATGATAGTTAAAGAGTATGGGGCTTCTCTTGGGCTTTCATTTGATGAAAATGTTCTAAAATTGATTTTGGTGATGTTGCTTTAAGTGGCTGGGAAACATGGTATATGAATTGTATCTAAATAAAACTTACAAAAATTAGGGTATTGATGTCCTTCATAAGGCTATTGTGAGACTTAAATGAGTCAATGTGCATAAATCATAGAATAATGTTTAAAACATAAGTGCTCAAAGGGCACCTGGGTGGCTCAGTTGGTTAAGCATCTGACTTCAGCTCGGGTCATGATCTCACAACTTGTGAGTTCAAGCCCCACATTGGGCTCTGTGCTGACAGCTCAGAGCCTGGAGCCTGCTTTAGATTATGTGTCTCCTCTTTCTCTGCCCCTTCCCTGCTCATGCTCGCCCTCTCTCTCTCTCTCTCTCTTCAAAAATAAACAAACATTAAAAAAATTAAAAATACATTTAAAAAAACATAAGTGCTCAAGAAGGCTTATATTGCCAATATTTCCTTGAGACACCTGATGCCTTTTCTTTCTTTCTTTCTTTCTTTCTTTCTTTCTTTCTTTCTTTCTTTCTTTCTTTCTAAATTTTATTTATTTATTTTTTCAACGTTTATTTATTTTTGGGACAGAGAGAGACAGAGCATGAACGGGGGAGGGGCAGAGAGAGAGGGAGACATAGAATCGGAAACAGGCTCCAGGCTCTGAGCCATCAGCCCAGAGCCCGACGCAGGGCTCGAACTCACGGACCGCGAGATCGTGACCTGGCTGAAGTCGGACGCTTAACCGACTGCGCCACCCAGCCGCCCCTCTAAATTTTATTTTTAAGTAATCTCTATATCCATCTTGGGGCTCGAACTCACAACCCTGAGATTAAGAGTTGCACGTTCCACCAACTGAACAGCCAGATGCCCCACACCTGATGCCTCTAATCTGATTTCAATAGTCATCTGTTTCTTACAATAAAATGACTTCTAATTAAGACCACAGCCAAAAGCAAAATTGCACCATGACTATAACTTGTTTTAAGAAAGATTAAGACAGGAGCACCTGGGTGGCTCAGTTAACCGTCCAGCTCTTGATCTCAGCACAGGTCTTGATCTCAGGGTCGTGAGTTCAAGTCCTGCAATGGGCTCTGCACTGGCTGTGAAGCCTACTTAAAAAAAGAAAAAAGATGAAGACATTATAGGGTAGAAACAAAAATGAGACAGGTATAATAAAATCAATACAGTGAATTTGTACAGATGCATACATTTTATTTGAATGCACAGAAGGAAGGGACAATGAATCAATTAGGATTAGATGTGGTTGCATGTGACAACAAAACAAAACAGGGTTTAAACAACACAGAAGATCATTTGGCTTCATTCATAAATGAAGTCTAGGTTGGTAGTTCAAGACCTATATGAGATTTTTGTTCCATAAAGACCTTAGTAATGCGTGCTCCTTCTACCTACTGGTCTGCTATCCTCACCCTCCTGGTCCAAGATAGCAGCTAGCGTGGCAGCCATTTTGTCCAAATCTGTTCCCACTTTGGAGCCTGTGCACCTATTCTTTCTTCCTAGAAATCTCGCTGAGTGCCTCTTGCCCCATCTTTGGTTCTCAGCTTTGGAACATGGTCACCTCTCCACAGCTGACTATCCTGACCACATGTCCCACTCCCTCTTACCAACCTGCAGTCTTTCCTTCATCTCACTTATCACCTGTCTGTATTGGTTCTATTACCTACTAAAGGTGTGACCTTGGGCAAATTCCTTTATCTCCCTGTGCCTCATTTTCTCTATCTGTAAAATGGGGATATAATAGCACCAACAGGAAGGTTACATGAAGGTTCAAATTCATGAGAATGGTTAACCCTGAACACAGCAAAGGGAACGAGATGGCATTATCCCCAGTGTCTGTTTTTGTTCCAGAACATATGAAAATATTATGTTAGTAAGCTGACCTTAAGTCGGTGCCACTGTTTGGTAGTAGAATATTGCTCAATATTAATTATTAACATCCATCTTGACTCCCTGAGAATAAAGTCAGTTAGAAACTCTGTGCTGAATTGGATGGGAAGACTGAGTTCTCCTAAACACAGCTCAAGTTCTGGTGTTGATATCAGGCGCCTCCCTCCCAGAAGGAAAATAAGTCTTTTTTTCCAGCCTGAGCTTCTTAGACTCAGGTTTGGAGAAGAGATAAGGAATTAGATGAAATTGCCTCAGTCAGTTGCATATGTCCGACTCTTGATATTGGCTCAGGCCATGATCCTGCAGCCAGTCGTGGGATTGAGCCCCATGTTGGGAATCTCTCTCTCCCTCTCTCTCTCTGCCTCTCCCCTGCTCACATGCCTTGCCCTTTCTCTCTCTCTCTCTCAAAATAAATAAACATTTTAAAAAATATGTATTTTAGACAAGTGCAGCAAATCTCCAAAGCTCTTGACATCTTTGACCACCAAGCATCTCACATGTGTCTTGCTCATTCTTGGGCAAGGTTGTCAAGGTTTCTACATCTACCAGGATCTTATCATTTGCAAATCACACAGGGGAATTAAGATGTAAAGACAGCCTGGATTTGGCACCATCTAATAACAAAGCTGCAACCCTTGGAGCAGCATTCATGATCCAGGGAGATGCTCAACACTCACGGAATGTAGTCACGTGGTACCAGGATGTAAGTCAATGCTAAACATACTTTGTGCCAAGACAAGTCCAAACAGATCCTTGCGGCATGCTGGGAAGGACAAGATCTTATCTGTAGGTGGAAAGAATCATGATTGGGTTGCTAAAGGAAGCTGCATTTTCAGAGAAGTTTTATTTCCTTGGGAACATTGTACTAGCCCTCCTGCGAACACAGGTGTTTCTTTAAAAATCGCCTTAGATCTGATACATCATTTTATCATTTATTTTATTCATATTGTATTTTTCCCTTCAGATTGGAAAGAGTGGCAATACTTTTTTGCCCTCTGATTAGTTTTTTAAATGCTTATTTATTTTTGAGAGAGAGACAGAGACAGAGCATGAGCGGGAGAGGGGCAGAGAGAGAGGAAGACACAGAATCAGAAGCAGGCTCCAGGCTCTGAGCTGTCCGCACAGGGCCTGATGCAGGGTTTGAACTCACAAACTGTGAGATCATGACCTGAGCCGAAGTCAGATGCTTAACTGACTGAGCCACCCAGGCACCCCTTCCCCCTCTGATTAGTTTTAAATATATGGTTAGTGTTTTTAAAAATCAAGTATTAGATGGGGCGCCTGGGTGGCTCAGTCGATTAAGCGTCCGACTTCGGCTCAGGTCATGATCTTGTGGTTCCTGAGTTTGAGGCCACGTCTGGCAAAGCCTGGAGCCTGCTTCGGATTCTGTGTCTCCCTCTCTTTCTGCCCCTCCCCGGCTCATGCTCTGTCTCTCTCACTCTCAAAAATGAATAAATGTTAAAAAAATTTTTTTTAGGGCGCCTGGGTGGCTTGGTCGGTTAAGTGTCCGACTTTGGCTCAGGTCATGATCTCACGGTCCGTGAGTTCGAGCCCCGTGTCGGGCTCTGTGCTGACAGCTCAGAGCCTGGAGCCTGTTTCAGATTCTGTGTTTCCCTCTCTCTCTGCCCCTCCCCTGTTCATGCTCTGTCTCTCTCTGTCTCAAAAATAAATAAACGTTAGAAAAAAATTTAAAAAAAAATTTTTTAAAAATCAAGTATTAGGGAGGAGCGCCTGGGTGCTCAATCCATCTCAGGTGGTGATCTCACAGTTTGTGAGTTCAGTTTGAGCCCCTCTTTGGGCTCTGTGCTGACAGTGCGGAGCCTGCTTGGAAGTCTCTCTCCCTTCCTCTCTCCCAGCCCCTCCCCCACTCTCTCTCAAAATAAATAAATAAACTTAACAAAAAGCACACATTAGGGAAAATTAAAAGAAGCAACTAAAAATCATCTATAATTTCACCTTCCAGATATAATTGTGGCTAACATTTTAGTGTTATGTGCCTCTTGACTGTAACAGAAATTTCCTATTTTCTCAATAGCTTATCCACTTTTTCCTTAGCAGTAAAACTCTAGATGTTTAGTTGGGTCTATGGCTGCTCAGAATAAAATCTATATTTGCCATTCTCTTTGCCCACAGAGTAGGTCCTGGCCATGAGATGGAAGCAGAAGTTGTCTGTATGACTTCCAGGAAGTGTGATTAAGGAGAGAATATGAGTTCTTCTTTCCCTGCCCCTTCCTTCATGTTTGCTGGAATGAGGCCTGATGGCTGGAGTTTCAGCAGCCATTTTGGACAGTGTAGTAGAAGCCATGTGATGATGATGTGGACCAAGAGGATAGAAGGAGTCTGGGTCAACCTATCTGCCCTTTTATCAAAAGAGAAATCAACTTTGAATTTCTTTGATTCAGTATACATTCACCAAGTCTGGCAGTAAATCTAATGTCAACTCTTTTGGGGGGCTCTTTCCCATCTCTTGGAATCACCTAAACAAAACAAAATAATAACAACCCAGCTTCCCATAATACAATAAAATTGGGGAGGCACCTGGGTCACTCAGTCAATTAAGCGTCCGACTTCGGCTTAGGTCATGATCTTACAGTTCGTGAGTTGGAGCCCTGCCTCCGGCTCACTGCTGTCAGCTCAGAGCCTGCTTTGGATCCTCTGTTCCCCTCTCCCTCTGCCCTTTCCATGCTCATGCTCTCTCTCTGAAAAATTAATAAACATTAAAAAAAAAGGAATAAAGAAAATTGGGATAGGCCCTTTAGTTTTCTGCTCAATGATCACTGCTGATTTGCTCAGAGACTGAGTCCAAAACCATGTCCTATTAGAGTTAGATGGCACTCCTCTTAGCAACCATTTCCTTTGCACCAAGTCTGTCCAAGCATGGACTACTCTCAAGAGCCTTGCTGCTTCCCAGGGTGCTACAGGAGTGAGAGGTGTAGGTCTTAACTATTCAGAAATTCAACACCTTCTGCCCTTCCAGGCTAGCTGCCATGAATATTTGTTATAATAATGGCTGCTCAACATCCTTGGACTCCTTCCCCTTCCAGTGTTGGGGAACATCCCATCTTATCAATTCATGCTTCTCTAAGACTGAGACTAGATAATGACTTTCTCAGGGTCTCTGCAGCTAGAGTGACCTAGCTAGTCTATGACCTAGACTCCGCCAATCAGAAGCATCAGTGCCAGTCTTCAATAGGAAGCAGAGAGCCACGGTTGGAATCCACTCTAGCCAGCATGGCAGGAGAAACTCTCAGCTTCAGAGGCTGCAGTGGCCTCTGGTCTTATGGGCAGAGGATAAATCACAATGTTTAGAAGCAGCAGTAGTGTCTTGAACAAAGGAGATCTGTGGAGTGATTTGGCCACTGTTTCTGGATATAACCTTCAGGTCTGGAGATTATCAACCTATCTCATTCCTCTAGAGATATCTATAGCTATATAGGGAGATATCTATGTAGATACGGAAATAGAGAAAGAGACAGAGGGAGGGTGAGAGAGAGAGAGAGAGAGAGAGAGAGAGAGAGAGAGAGAGAGAGATTGCATGGAATTGGCTCATGCAATTATGGAGCGGGCAAATCCAAAATTTGTAGAGCCAATGTCCCAGTTCAAGTCTGAAGGTTGGGAGTTGCCGTAGAATCAGGAAGTGTTGATTCCAGTTCAAAAAAGGCCATCAGACAGGAAGAATACTTTCTTACTCAGTGAAGAGTCAGTCTTTTATTCTAATCAGGCCTTCGACTGCTTGGATGAGGCTCTCTCACCTTATGGAGGTCAATCTTTTACTCAGCCTAATGATTTAAATGTTAATCTCTCTCTTTTATTTAAAAAAATTTTTTTAATGCTTGTTTATTTATTTTGAGAGAGAGAGAAAGAGAGAAAGCATGAGTGGGGGAGAGTCAGAGAGAAAGGGAGAGAGAGAATCCCAAGTAGGCTCCACACTGCCAGTGCAGAGCCCGAGGTGGGGCTCGATCCCATGAACCTTGATATCATGGCCTGAGCTGAAATCAGGAGTCAGATGCTCAACTGACTGAGCCACTCAGGTGCCCCTAAATGTTAATCTCATCCAAAAACACACTTAGAGAAACACCCAAGATAATGTTTGACCAAATATCTGGGCATCTTATGGTCCAGTCAAGTTGACATGAAATTAACCATCACACTGCCCCATAAAGAACTCTCTGGGATTGGTTTAGTTGTTTGTATTCAACTTAAATAGCCTATACCCCTTTCCTGTGTTAAGGAATCTGTATCGCCACAGAAGCATTCTTCTCAAAACCTTCTTCTCATAACCTCGATGACAAATACCTCTGGTCTCTTCAATTTCACCTTCCTTGATGGGCCTGAAGTTTAGCTTCCCCTTCTTTCAGTTGGTAAGTCCACGGCAGCAAAAAGCACAAAATCTGATTATTTTCTTAATAGTTCACCCATCAGATTCCATCTTACCATATGTGATGCTTTCTTGGGGTGCCTGGTTGGCTCAGTCAGCCGAGCATGCAGCTCTTGATCTTGAGGTTGTAGGTTCGAGCCCCATGTTGGGTGTAGAGATTACTTTTTAAAAAGTCTAAAATAAAAAAGCATTTATAATCTGATTTCTTAAGATATTTTAGATAATTCTTTGTCAGCATACATGAAGCTACATACATTTTAATGGCTACAGTTTTCCATTGTAGGAATGTGACACAATTGAGTGAACTATATCTTCTGTTTTTTTTTTCTTTTTCTTTCTTTCTTTCTGTCTTTCTTCCTCCCTCCCTCCCTCTCTTCCTTCCTTCCTCTTCCTTCCTCCCTCCCTCCTTTCTTTCTTTCTTTCTTTCTTTCTTTCTTTCTTTCTTTCTTTCTTTCTTTCTTTCTTTCTCTCTTTCTCTCTTTCTCTCTTTCTCTCTTTCTTGTATGCTCTGCATCCAGCATAGAGCCCAATGTGGGCTTGAACTCATGACCCTGAGATCAAGACCTGAGCTGACATTAACAGTTAGGCACTTGGGGCGCCTGAGTGGCTCAGTCAGCTAAGCGTCTGACTTCAGCTCAGGTCATGATCTCGAGGTTTGTGAGTTCGAGCCTCGTGTTAGGCTCTGTGCTGACAGCTCAGAGCCTGGAGCCTGCTTTGGATTCCATGTCTCCCTCTCTCTCTGCCCCTCCCCTGCTTGTACTCTGTCTCTCTCTCTCTCAGAAATAAATAAACATTAAAAAAAAAAAAAAAAAGAGACACTTAACCAACTGAGCCACCCAGGTGCCCCTGAATGATTTCTTTGCTGATACACATTTGGATCATTTACAAATTTTTCACTAGAAACAGTGCTTTGATGTACATATGATTGTGTGTACTTGTCTGGATTACTTTTGGCTTGTATGTCAAAGTTCAGTTATGAGACAGAAACTATAGTAGTTATTTTAACAGAAAAAATTTAATGTAAAGAATTATTTGGGGTGCCTGGGTGGCTCAGCCGGTTAAGCATCCAACTTCAGCTCAGGTCATGATCTCGCAGTCTGTGGGTTCAAGCCCCACGTTGGGCTCTGTTCTGACAGCTCAGAGCCTGGAGCCTGCTTGGGATTCTGTGTCTCCCTCCCTCTCTGTGCCCCGCTCCTGCTCATATTCTGTCTCTCTATCAAAAATAAACATTAAAAAATATTATTCAAGACTCCAAATAACCACAGCAATATTGAGAAAGAACAAAGTTGGAGGCATCATGCTTCCTGATTTTAAACTATGTTACAAAGTATGGTGTGGCATAAAAACAGACACATAGCTCAATGGAACAGAAAGCCCAGAGATAAATCCAGATGTATGTGATCAATTAACGTACAGCAAAGGAGCCAAGGATATACAATGGGGAATCAACAGTCTCTTCAATAAATAATGTTGGGAAAACAGGACAACCACATACAAAAAAAAATGAAACTGGACCACTATCTCATGCCATACACAAAAATTAACTCACAATGAATTAAAGACTTGAATGGTTAAGGCCTGAAACCATAAAACTCCTAAAAGAAAATAACCAGTAAGCTCCTTGACATTGGTCTTGGTGATGATTTTTTAGATTTGACGTTAAAAGCAAAGGCAACAAAGGCAAAAAAAAAAAAAAAAAAGTGGGACTACACCAATCTAAAAAGCTTCTGTCCAGGGGCACCTGGGTGCTTTAGTCAGTTAAGTGTCTGACTTCGGCTCAGGTCATGGTCTCACGGTTTATGAGTTCGAGCCCCACATTGGGCTCCCTGCTGTCAGCACAGAGCCCACTTTGAATCCTCTGTCCTCCTCACTCTCTGCCCCTACCCCACTTGTCTGTCTCAAAGTAAATAAACAAAAACTTAGAAAAAAAAAAAAAAGCTTCTGCCCAGCAGGGGAAACCACTGACAAAATGAAAAGGCCACCTACTGAATGGGAGAAAATATTTTCAAATTATATATCTGATAAGGAGTTAATATCCAAAATACATAAAGAATTCATATAACTCAATAGCAAAAAACAAAAACAAAAACAAAACCCCCACAAACAGCCTGATTTAAAAACGGGCAGAGGATCTGGATAGATATTTTTCCGAAGAAACATACAGATAGCCAACAGATACATGAAATGGCAGTCAACGTCACTAATCATCAGGGAAATGCAAATAAAAACCACAATGAGATATCACCTCACACCTCTTAGAATGACTTTAATCAAAAAGACAAGAAATAACAAACATTGGGGAGGGTGTGGAGAAAAGGGAACTCTCATGCACTGTTGGTGGGAATGTAAATTGGTGCAGCTGCTGTGGAAAACAGTGTGGAAGTTCCTCAAAAAATGAAAAGAACTACCATATGATTCAGCAATTCCACTTCTGGGTATTTATCCAAAGGAAATGAAAATGCTAACATGAAAAGATATCTGTTCCCCCATATTCATAGCAGCATTGTTAACAATAGCCAACACATAGAATCAATCTAAGTGTCCACCAATGTATAAATGGATAAAAAAATGTGGTACAAAAGAAAACTTAAATAAAGAAAAGAAAATGTGGTGTATATACACAATGGAATATTATTCAGCCACATGAAAGGAAATTTTGCCATTTGCAACAACATGGATGGACCTTGAGGGCATTATGCTAAGTGAAATAAGTCAGAGAAAGAAAATATCATATGATCTCACTTGTATGTGAAATCTGAAAAAAAAAAAAACACCTTCCCTTCCTCTGCTCACGTGCTTGCATGCTGCTTGTCTGCTTGTGCACACTCTCATGCACTCTTTCTAAAATAAAAAAAAAAAAATAATAAAAAACAAGCATCTGGTACCTTGCAGTTTATACAGGTGAGGATTTCAGAAATTGGTGCAGCTACAGGGTTGTGGCTCAGGGTCTCCCAGGAAGTTGTGGTCACAATATCAGCAGGGGCTACAGTCATGTGAAGGCCTGACCGGGGCTGGATGATCTATTTTCAGGATATCTTCCTCACAAGACAGAGGCCTCAGTTTCTTACCGGCTGTTAGCAGGAGATCTCATTTACTCATTATGTGGGCCTTTGTATAGGCTGCTGGTGTCCTCAACACACAGCAGCTAATTTCTCCCAGAGCAGGTATTTAAGAAATCACTAAGTATAGCCACTTAATTTTTTATGAACTTCAACATCGTCACCACATTCTGTTCTTTAGAAGAAAATCACTGAGTACAGCCTACACTCAAGGGAGGGGATTCAGCTCTCCCTCTTGAAGGTAGGAAATCAAAGAGTTTGTGAACGTATTTAAAGAGTAACATACCAGGTGTTAGCAACGTAAAAGGCAAGAAGGAACACTAAGTATTATGGAAGTAGTAATTGCAAGGAACAGCCATGAGCTGGGGGGACAAAGGGAAGAGGCTGGAAACACCAACACTAACAAGTTTCGAGAAGCGGGGACCTTTGCAGCAGAGAAGCACTAAGCGGCCAGTGTCTCTGAACCCAGAGAAAGTTCTCACGGGGCTGGGATCCAAAGTCCCCGTGGAGGAGGCATCACGGCTCAGCTTTGCTGGTGCTCTGAGCGGATACACTGAAACTGGTTTCTGTGAGTGTTAAAAAGAACAGTAAAAAACTGCAAACTAGAATCTACTGGAAACTGGAATGATCGGCCATTCTAGGGCGAAGAGGAGCTGTTGGGAGTGACACTCGCAGGAACAGGAGGCAAATAGAGCAGGTCCTTTCTACCTCCTCCAGCCCTCGTCTCCCCCATGCGCCCCCTACTGGCGGATCCTAACAGGGAGGCTGATAGCAAAGTCCATGTACAGGTTTCCTCCGCTATTCGAAAGTAGAGCATTCCTACTGTAAGCTGAAATATCTTAAAGCGAAGGAGCAATTACTGTTAATTTATATGGATTTTTGTGAGTGGTCCAGACCCCCAAAAACAACCTCTTAGGCTTTTCTGATACTTTAGGACACATCTTGGTAATAGATGCACAAAATAAATTGAGATAAAAGTATGGATGCTCAGACACATTTCAAAGCTATGGTGGTTTGGGGCACTTGGGTGGCTCAGTCAGCTGAGTGTCTGATTCTTGATTTAGGCTCAGGTTATGATCACAGGGACATGATCCCAGGGTCACAGGATAGAGCCTCATGTCCGGCTGTGTGCTAAGCATGGTGCGTACTTAAGATGCTCTCTCTCCCTCTTGCCCCTCTCCTGCTCACATGCACATGCACATGTGCTGGCTCTCTCTCTCGCTCTCAAAATTAAAAAAAAAAATCACAAAGCTATAGTGGTTTGATGCTAAGATGCCGAGTGTAGTTCCCAGGGAAGGGGCTTGGTGGGGCCACTCAGGCTGTGGCACTGCTTCAGTAACAGCAAAGCTATTTTTGCCTTTGCTTTTTTTTTTTTTTTAAGCAAACATCCTCTTCTGCTTTCTTTCAGTCAGCACAGCACAGCACAGCACTAACACAGGTCTTTCATAAAGGCCAAGTGGTATAACACAAACTTTTGGAAAGCATTCATTTAATAGTAATTGACATTAAGTGCTTCCAAAGGCCAAGTGCTGTTTTAAGTCATGTAATCCAAAGCTCTTAAGAGGTGGGGCGCTTGGGTGGCTCAGTTGGGTAAGCGTCTGATTCTTGATTTCAGCTCCGCTCATGATCCCCAGGTTGTGGGATCAAGCCCAGAATCAGGGTCCATGCTGAGCATGGAGCCTGCCTGGGATGCTCTCTCTCTCTCCTTCTACCCATCTCTCCCACTGCTCGCTCGCTCTCTCTCTCTCTCTCTAAAATAAATTTTAAAATAATTTTAACTCTTAAGAGGTAGGTGTTATTTGGGGCACCAAATAACAGTTGGTTGAGTGTCTGACTCTTGGTTTCAGCTCAGGTCATGATCACACAGTTCGTGAGTTTGAGCCCTGCAGTGGGTCCAGCACTGCTGGTGCAGAGCCTGCTTGCGATTCTCTCTTTCCTTTTCTTTCTGCCCCTCCCCCCAATTGCTCGCTCGCTCTCTCTCTCTCTCTCTCTCAAAATAAATAAATAATAAAACTTAAAAAAAAAAGTAGGTGTTATTCTCTTGCCATTTTACAGACGAGAAAACTGATACACAGAGAAGATAACTTCCCAAAGTCACAGCTAATAAGAGGTGGAGCCAGGATTTGAACCTAGAGAGCTAGTGTCACAAGCTGTGAACTCAGTCACTCTGCTAACCTGCCTTGGTAACAAATGTTATCATCTTGCTAGGTGGTAGAATAAAATGTTGAGCAAAAACAGACCCACTCTTGGTCTTCGTGGAGCTGATAATCTAGTGGGAGAGATCAAAAATCAGCTCACTACAAATGAAAGTAAAGTTGAACTTGTGTCTGATGCTTCAAAGAATTGCACTGATCATGACAGTGCAATTAAAGGAGGAGGAGGAGGAGGAGGAGGAGGAGGAGGAGGAGATCTGACCTACTTAAGGGTTGGTTGGGAGTGGGAATGGGGCTAGACCAAAGAAGGGCTTATAGGCACCAGAGGAGGACGTTTGTTTTATCCTAAAAAACAATGGAAGTCACTCAAGGATTTTCAGCAGAGCAGTGGGGATGGGAATGGTGAACCAGACTGGATGCAGGGAAGTTGGTTATGAGGTTACTATCCAGGTGAGATAATGGCGATGGTAGAGATGGGGAGAAGTAAAGGGAGCTGTAAGATGAATTAATACTGAGAGGATATGAAGATACGGGAGGTTGGAGAGAATATTGAAGGAGAGGGAGAAATCAAGTATGTAAGACTTCTTGAATGGTGTTGTCATCCATTGAACTGGAGAATGGGGGAAGGTCTCACTGGACCAGTATTTAGGCAGTGGAATAAGATAGATCTTGGAAATTGATTGGATATCAGATTCTAAAGGAGACAGAGGACTGAGTTTTCAAAGATATAACCTGAGGGGCACCTGGGTGGCTTAGTTGGTTAAGCCTCCGACTCTTGATTTCAGCTCAGGTCATGATCTCATGGTTCATGAATTCGAGCCCCATGTCAGGCTCTGTGTGGACACTGAGGAGCCTGCTTGGGATTCTCTCTCTCCCTCTCTCTGTCCCTCCCCAGCTGTGCACTCTCTCTAAATAAATAAAATAAAGTCATTTGAGAAAGATATAACTTGACACAGATGCACTATCAAAAGTATTTGCCTCTAGCCACAAGTAGCTATTTAACTTAATTAAAATAAAAATGGAAAATTCCATTCCTCAACTAGCTATATTATAATGTGCTCAACAGCCACATTTGGCTAGTGGCTGCCATATTGGGAAGGACAGATATGACATTTTAATTGCTGCAGAATATTCCAGTGGACCTGGGTGCCTGGTGGCTCAGTTGGTTAAGCATCTGACTCTTGATCTCAGTTCAGGTCTTGATCTCACGGTAGTGGGTCCAAGCCTCATATGGGCTTTGTGCTGGGCATGGAGCCTACAGAAAGAAAGAAAGAGAGAAAGAGAGAGAGAGAGAGAGAGAGAGAGAGAGAGAGAGAGAGAGAGAGAGAGAAAGAGAGAAAGAAAGAAAGAGAAAGAACGAACCTGGGTGGCTCAGTAGGTTAAGTGTCTGACCTCGGGTCAGGTCATGATCTCACAGTTCGTGAGTTTGAGCCCTGCATTGGGCCCTCTGAGTCTACTTCAGATCGTCTGTCTCCCTCTCTCTGCTCTCTCTCACTCTCTAAATTAACTAATTAATTAATTAAGAAAGAAAGTTCTCCAATGGACAGCACTGCTCTACAATTGGCATTATTTGATGTTTTGTAGTAAACAAAGTCCATGTCCCTCTTTGCTTTTAATCCAGTGTGATGTTGTCTTGGGTTTCTAAGAATTCGAGTCAACGCTCTAAACACTGACATCTACCATGTGTTGTGCTGAGCTCTAAGACAGTAAGACTCAAAATATGGACTGTACCTGATGCCCATTTATAATCTGTTTATTACCTACTCAGGACAATACAAGTACAGAAATTGAGAATAAGATTTTAGAAAGTCTTCTAGCAAACTGACATTGCTATAAAATATAAAATTTCATTATATGTCACATAAGTACCAGTCTGCAATGGATTGTTAATTAATTTTTAATTAATTTTTACTTATTTTTTAAATATTTTATTTATTTTTTTAAGTTTACTTATAATTTTGAGAGAGAGAGAGAGAGAGAGAGAGAGCAAGAGAGCAATAGGGGCAGAGAGAGAAGGAGAGAGAATCTCAAGCAGGCTCTGCACTGTCAGCACAGAGCCTGATGTGGGGCTTGAAGTCATGAACCATGAGATCATGACCTGAGCCAAAACCAAGAGTCGGACAGTTAACCAACTGAGCCCCCCAGGTACCCCTTTAAGATTTTATTTTTAAGTAATCTCCATACTCAACATGGAGTTCAAACTCACAACCCTGAGATCAAGAGTCTCACGCTCTACCACTGAACCAGCCAGGCACCCCTGGATTGGACATTTAAAATGTTGGTCCTTTGTTACAGATGGTGAACTTGCAGTAGTGCTCCAAGGTACAAGGATGAGTTGGACATGGTTCCCCCCTCAGGTAATGAGGAAGGAGCCAGAGCTGATATAAGGTCTAGTTGAGTTGAGCAAACATTGGCATACAGACTTGATATACATCTAAAAATGATTCAAAAACACATAAGGACACTCATCTACTTGTTTATTCATCTGGCATTTCCTGAGTGCCTACTATGTGCTAAGCACTATACTAAGCACTACAGATACTGCAGTGAACAAGATAGACAAGGCCCTCACCCTGCTGGAGCTCACATCTAATAAGACAGACTGTAAACAAGTTCACCAAGTTAACAAATAAAATGATCTCCAAGAGTGCTAAGTGCTAGGAGGGAAATAAGAAGGATGGGATAGGGCACGACTGTAAGATGGGTATTGCTGGTATACAGGGTGGTCATTGGACTCTCTATCTGAGCTGAAATCTGAGGATGGGAATGAGGCAGTCACGAATTGATTGAAGGGAACAGCATTCTGGGTAGAGGGAATAGTCAGACAAAGGTCCTCGAGTGGGAATGAGACTGGCTTATATGGGTAATAGGAAGGGCAACGTGGCTGGAGTACAGGAAACAAGGGGGAAAGTAACAGTAGAAGCAGGTGGGTTAGGCAAGAGCTAGATCATGTTGCTCAAAAGGAATCAGGATTTTATTCTAAGTGTAATGTAGTGTTCAAGCAGGGGAGCAAGGCAATATGATTTGGGTTTGTAAAAGATCTCTCTGTTGTGTGCAGAATGGACTGAAAAGAGGCAAGAGTAGAATCAGGGAGACCAGTCTGCTGTTGCAGATATCCAGTTGAGAGAAGGTGGTGACTTGAATGAGATGATGGCAGCAGAAGTGAATAGAAGTGGACAGAAAGTGAATCAGATCAAGCCTCTGCTGTCCATTGTCTGGAACAGGGATTTCACTTGGGATGAGTGCATGAACTTCAGGAGGCCAAAAAGGCCCATGTAACTGTATAAAAAGCTTTATGTCTATGTGCTTATGAGAGGTAGATCTTCCATTAAGATCTATAGGTAAATAACACTCAATGTGGTGCTAGTGGTTCCTCAAAAAGCTAAACATTAGAATTATCGTATTACCCAGCAATTTCACTCTTAGATATATACCCAAAAGAAATGAAAACAGAGACTCAAATATACCCTTGTATGTCACTGTTCATTGAAGCAGTATTCACAATAGCCAAAAGGTGGAAGCAACCCAAGTGCCCATCAGCTGATGAATAAACAAAATGTGGTATATACATGCAACAGAACATCAGCCACGGTGATGTTCTGACACCTGCTACAATACATGGATGAACCCTGAAAACACCGTTCAGTGAAATAAGCCAGACATAAAAGCATAAATATTGTGTAGTTCAACTTACATGAAATACCTAGAATAGGCAAATTCATAGAGACAGAAAGTAGGTGAGAGGTTATGAAGAACTGGGGAGAGAGAAGAATGGGTTCATTTGCATTCATGAAAAAATTCTGTAAACATATAGCACTGAACTGTACACTTAAAAATGGTAAAAATCAGGGAGACTGGGTGGCTCAGACGGTTAAGTGTGGGACTTGAGCTCAGGTCATGATCTCCCAGTTCAGTTTGTTGAGTTCAAGCCCCACATTGGGCCGTGTGCTGATAGCTCGGAGCCTGGAGCCTGCTTGGGATTTTGCGTCTCCCTCTCCCTCCCTCTGGGCCAACTTCCCTGCTCACGCGCTCTCTCTCTCTCTCTCTCTCTCTCTCTCTCTCTCAAAAATTAACATTAAAAGGTTTTTTTTTAATGGTAAAAATCGCATACACACACGGAAAAGATAACTAAACAATTGGTGTTGATATGGAAGAAGCAAATAGCTACCAAGGATAGGTAGTCTGGGAGAAGTACCCGTTCCAGCAGATGTGTAGGGCAAGTTGCCTAAAGGAGGCAATCAGTGAACAGGCAATCAATGAGCTGCATTTACCAGTAGGATTTCCACACGCAAAAAGGAGGAAAAGTTCCTGGTAAGCTCTGGGACCTACTTCCCAGACTCTGGAGCCACTGCCTCGGTTGTAATCTTGGCTCTGTGACCTTGGGACCTCTCTGTGCCTCATTTTCCCCGTGTGTAAAATGTCGATAATAATGGTACCTTCTGCTAGGGTTGCTATGAGGACTAAATTAGTTAATGCACGTAAAAGTACCGTAATCAGTTCTAATCAGTTCTCGGCACACCGTAACTTCTATGTGTTAGCTATCTGGGGTGTCTGGGTGGCTAAGTCGGACTTCAGCTCAGGTTCCAGCCCTGAGTCGGACTCTGTGCTGACAGCTCAGATCCTGGAGCCTGCTTTAGATTCTGTATCTCCCTCTCTCTCTGCCCCTCCCCCGCTAGCACTGTGTGTTAGCTATTCTTTTTAACTTTTTTTCTTTATGAAGATAAATGTTAATGTGGAAAAAAATCTAAGAGGAAAATAAAAACACATGAATTCTAGTAGGCAGTGGCATTCCCCGCTAAGAGTTCACTGTACATTCTTCCACAACTGTCCGTAAATACACACGCACAGAGTGGGCTAGGCCGGCGCACCACCTCGCACCGCGCACACTTCGACCGGCGAACCAAGCAAGACAAAGGACTTCACCGAAGCCCAGCCCCGCCTAGCCCGTCACCCAACACCCGTCACCCCAAGTTACCTCCCAGATTGCCGCGTGCGCACTCCGCGATGGGGGAAGGGAGCGCCACGGGGCCTGCCCCCAAGCGGAAGTGAGGTCGGCACATGCGCAGTGACGACGAGGAGGTCTTGGGCAAGTTAAGGGCCGGCCTGCGCGCGAGCTGGTTTACGGAAGTGGTGCTGCGGCAGCATGCTGGCAGAGTTGGGTTTAATCGGGACCATAGGCGAAGATGACGACGTGCCGGTGGAGCCTGAGTCTGACTCCGCGGACGAGGAGGAGGAGGTATGAGCCTATCTGGGTTCGGGGCGCTGCGGCGCGCATTCATATTTCTGTTACTGCTTCCTTTCTCCATGCTTCTTCAGGCCCCTGCCCTCAACTCCTCGGCGGCCTCCTGCCAGACCGGCAAGTGTCCCTGGAAGGGGGCCCCAAAATCTTCTTCAGTTTGCTCGCCACTAACTTTTCATCACCTCCGCTCCGGTGCCGGCAGCGTGCTGTGTCGTCTTGGTGAACTCAGTGTCCATCACTGACCTCATGTTGAATCCACGCCCTGCGTAGTAGAGACCCAGGGGCGAGGCCAGGCCTAATTCCTGATCAGGGATTCGTTCATTAAGCCAGTATTTATTGAACACTTACGTGTGCTACACCTAGTGTTAAGCGTTCGGGACACAGCAGTGAACAAGATGGGCAAGGACACCATTCTCCTGAAGCTCATGTTGGGTGGGACGGTTACAGACTTTAAGCACTATGGCAGTTAAAAGAGGAATCGTGTCATGAAAAAGATGCTCACCCTTGAAAGATCCAACCTGGGTGTTTGCCCCATGGTGGCCTCATCTGCCTACAGACACCTCCACTTGAGTGACCCGGGGCCTCAACAAATTCAGCACCAAAGTTGAACTCTGGTCTCCCTCACCTTTTCAATCTGCTCCATCTCAAGCCAGAAACCTGGGTGTCAACCTTGACAGCTTCCTCCTCACCCCCCTCCAGTCTTGTGCAGGCTAGCTCAAGAATCTCTCTTAAGCTTCTCCCCCTTTCTCCAACCACACTGCTCCCACCGTAGTCCATGCTACTGAGACCTTGTGCTTGGGGACCTAGCATCCTAACATATTTGATCTCCAGCTCTTTTCTTGCCACCTCTCTTGCACCCTCTTCCCCCAGGGTGTTCTCTGCTTAGCAGCCAGTATCTTTTTATTTCTTGAATGTAAAACTATCATAAAATGATGACGCCAAAGTTGATATATGAAGTGCTACACAGCTATCGATAGTTAAACTGAGTATCCAAGAAATGATATGCAATCATTACTACTGACAAAGTTTAGCGTGAGAGTTCTCATGAAATTATTTAACTCAAGTAAGGAAAAAAGTCAGCATAGCACTTTTTAGTTCTTGGAAGCCATAGTTCAGCCAGTCTTCCTCCCTTTCCAGTTTTCACATGTATGGGTTTTTTGTTATTGATTAAAAAAATGTTTTTTAATTGTAGAGAAAGCATGAGTGGGGGAGGGGGCAGAGGGAGAGAGAGAATCTTAAGAAGGCTCCATGCTCGGCACAGAGCCAGATGTAGGGCTTGATACAATGACCATGGGGTCATGACCTGAGCCAAAAGCAAGAATCAGACGCTCAACTGACTGAGACATTCAGGCGCCCCTTGTTACTGATTTCTAACTTAATTGAATTGCAGCAAGAGAAAATAATCTGTGTAATATTGATTCTTTGAAACTTTGAAGATTTCGGGGCGCCTGGGTGGCTCAGTCGGTTAAGCGGCTGACTTCGGCTCAGGTCATGATCTCTCGGTCCGTGAGTTCAAGCCCAGCGTCGGGCTCTGTGCTGACAGCTCAGAGCCTGGAGCCTGTTTCAGATTCTGTGTCTCCCTCTTGCTGGCCCTCCCCTGTTCATGCTCTCTCTCTGTCTCAAAAATAAATAAAAACGTTAAAAAAAAAAAAAATTAAAAAAAAAAAAAAAGGAACTTTGAAGATTTGCTTAAAAGCCTCCTATGTGATCAGTTTTTGTACCTATTCCATGTTTGTTCCGAATACACATTCTATAATGGTGGGTGCAGTGTTCTGTACATGTTCACTGGAAAGAAGCTTATTGTACTCTTCAGGTTTTCTACAGACACTTAATTTTTGTCTGCTTAACCTATCAGTTACTGAGAGAGCTGTGTTAAAATCTGCCACAATTGTAGATTCCTGTTCTATACTCTTTCATCTCAGTACCATAGTCACTCTGTTTCTCCCTCTTCCCAGGGGCCCATTGTACTGGGCAGAAAGCAGAAAGCCTTGCAGAAGAACCGTAGTGCCGATTTCAACCCTGACTTTGTTTTCACTGAGAAGGAGGGGGCATACGATGGCAGCTGGGCCATGGCTGATGTCATGAGCCAGCTCAAGAAGAAGGTGAGAACTGACAGAGATAGGCAGTTCCAGGTCTGGTAGAGTTGGACAGTAGGTTTCAGAGTCTAGCCTGGACCTCACTGCCTTTTGCCACTTGCTTACATTCAACAGACACTGGAATTCTTGGAAATAAACACGTGGGGTGGGGAGAAGCAGTCACAAATAACCCATAGTCTTGACTAAAACAAACGTGTAAAATATTGCAAAATAGGTGTATTACAGACTAGTTACAAACACATGAATTGATCTACAGATGATCAGAATCTGTATCAGAAATATCTTATTTTTAATGTATCAGAAATACCTTATTTCCTTCATTAGGAAAGGTATTCTCTAAAAACATACTGAAAAGGGGAAAAAAATCACAAATAAATTCTGTCTGATTGGCATGGGGAAGGTTTTTCTAAGTAGCATTCAGATACAAATGTGACCTCTCTTGGTAATTATATTGTTGTAAATAGTAAACACCTTCTAAAATATAGATGTTCTTGGTTCCAGGTCAGGATTTTTCACAGTTGACTATTTGTTATGTTTTGTTGTTGTTCTTGTTGTGAATAATCTGCAGATTGATTAATCTGTCCAAGGACAGACAAGCCTTTTCTTTCTTTTTTTTTTTTTTTTTTTAACGTTTATTTATTTTTGAGACAGAGAGAGACAGAGCATGAACGGGGGAGGGTCAGAGAGAGAGGGAGACACAGAATCTGAAACAGGCTCCAGGCTCTGAGCTGTCAGCACAGAGCGCGACGCGGGGCTCGAACTCACGGACCGCGAGATCATGACCTGAGCCGAAGTCGGCTGCTTAACCGACTGAGCCACCCAGGCGCCCCAGACAAGCCTTTTCTGTAGTAACATTTGAGACCCAACCCTCAGAGAAATCTTGCTTTGTCTCTTTCCCATATGTGTGTTTCTTTTTTGTCTATTTTTATCAGCAGAGGGCAGCTACTACATTAGATGAGAAGATTGAGAAAGTTCGCAAGAAAAGGAAAACAGAGGTGAGAAAACAGAGCAGGTACTTCTGTGTGTAGTTAAGCCCTGAGCTTTACCCTCAACACAACCCCACCATTTTTCTTTAAGTATGAACTGGAGAATGTCTGGTGCAGACAGGCTTCTCTTTGTCTGTGGTTAATATTCCTTAAGAATCCACATAGAGTTCTGCCCAGGCTGGAGAGCATAAGATTGCTCTTCAGAGGTTCTGGATTTCCTGAAGTTTTGTAGTTGCCTTGCTTTATTAAAATATTTTTTCCAGGATAAAGAAGCCAAGTCTGGGAAGTCAGAGAAGGAGAAGGAAGCAAAGGAGGGCTCTGAACTGGAGGAGCAGGAAGACCTTGAAGGGAAGGATGAGGAAGGCCCAGAAGATGAAGACTCAGAGACTGATTACTCATCAGCTGATGAGAACATCCTCACCAAAGCAGGTGGATGCTACAGAGGCGATGTCAGAACGGGGGACAGGAAGTTGGAAAGGGTCTGCCTTTACTCTGTAGGATTTCCTATGTTCTTCTACACAGTTCCATTTAAGATCTCCTTGTTAAACTCCTTCTAGCTTCTCTTTTTTCTTGGGATTTTGTTATGGTTGTCGTACTTTGCAGGCAGACTGTACCCTTTTCCCCATCCCCAGCCCCACACAGCTGCTGGCACCTCTAAGATTCAGACCTATTTGGGGTGATAGGTCCCCCACATCCCACCTCAGATGGGCCCCACCATGAAATGGGTGCTCTGTAATTATTTCTTGCAGAAACGAGTGCTAAAATATGATAATACTGCACGGTGGTCTCTGGAACTTGCCCGGTTTGCTGCTTGGTGTCCTCACCTGTGAACCGAGGCTAATGACAGTAGCTCCCTCAGGCTGTTGGGTAGATTCAGTGAGGTATCCACATAAAGCACTTAGGACCGCATCTAGCAGACTGTACATGCTCAGTAAGCACAAGCCCTGATTGTCAGCTCTGTTTTTCTCCACAGATACACTCAAAGTAAAGGAGCGGAAGAAGAAGAAAGGACAGGTGCGTATGAGCGTGGACAATAGCGTGCAGCTTATTTTTGCATCCTGACTGGATTTTTGAGGCCAGTTAGTTTTCTTAGGCCCATTTTGCTGAATTCTTGGTCCATCTTTTGATTTCCTGGTGTAGGAAGCGGGAGGATTTTTTGAAGATGCATCCCAGTATGATGAAAACCTCTCCTTCCAGGACATGAACCTTTCTCGCCCTCTGCTGAAGGTATTGGCTTCTTTTAGCAACCATGGGATTATTGCAGTCACCCTTAACTAGGCTCCTGGCCCTAAACTGGGCTCTTTCCCTCCCTGAATTCTTTTGTCCACACAACTGCCAAAGAACCCTCTTAAACAAAAAGTTCCCTTTTGGCTTGTAAGGCTCTGCCCCTTCTGGTCTCCTCTGATATGTCTCCTCAGTCTTTGGCCTCCTCACTGGCCCTCAAAAAGGTTAGGTGTCTTCTTCTCAGGGTCTTGGCACTTCCTGCTCCCTCTGCCTGGAAGATTTTTTCAGTAATCTTATTGGGGTGCTCCTCACCTCCTTCAGGGTTCTACTCAGTGTCCTTTGCTCAGTGAGACATTCCCTGATCCTACTGTAAATTGTCCTCCTCCCAGACCCCCTTGTCTGCTGTAGTTTTCTCCATAGCATTTATCTCCATGTGGCATGTGTTTCTTTCGGGTCTTTTTTTTCCTACCAGATTGTAAGATTGCCAAGGTGGGGTTTTTATTTCTTTGGTGTAGTGCTGTGTCCTCCATGCTTAGAACAGGCCTCCCACACAGTAGGCACTTGATAAATGCGGAATGAATGGGAGGGATTGAAGCAGTCACCACCTGCTTGTTTCATGTTGGGACTCCTCCTCCCCCTCCTGTGTGACCCTGTCTTTTCTGTTCAGGCCATTACAGCCATGGGCTTCAAGCAGCCCACCCCGATTCAGAAGGCATGCATACCTGTGGGTCTGTTGGGGAAGGATATCTGTGCCTGTGCGGCCACTGGGACAGGTAAGAGGAAGAGGCAGAAGGAGGGTGTTCAGCCTGCAGCAAGGGTCTATGTTGATTTACCCAAGGGCCACCTTTGCTAAATATGCAAACACAGGGGCACCTGGGTGGCTCAGTCGGTTGAACGTCCAACTTCAGCTCAGGTCATGATCTCACGGTTCATGAGTTCGAGCCCCGTGTTGGGCTCACTGCTGTCAGCAAGGAGCTCGCTTTGGATCCTCTGTTCCCCTCTCTCTGCCCCTTCTCTCTCTCTCTCTGCCCCTCCTCTGCTCACATTCTCTCTCTCAAAAATGACTAAATATTAAAAATATATATATAAATATAAACTGTAATGCAGTAACACTGTATATTCTGTTTATTAATTTCCTTTTAAAAAAAACCCTCAACATTATATTTTCTTATTTTTAAAAAATGTTTATTTATTTATTTTGAGAGTGAGAGCAGGGGAGGGATAGAGAGAGACAGGGAGAGAAAGAATCCCAAGCAGGCTCCACTCTGTGAGAGCCCGATGCGTGTCTCGACCCCAGGAACTGCAAGATCATGACCTGAGCCAAGATCAGGAGTCCAGCGCTTAATTGACTGAGCCACTCAGGCGCTCCTACATTTTCTTATTTTTTAAAATACTCTTCATTTTTAAAAAATGGTTGCATAGTATTCTATTATGTAACTATTTTTACTCTGCAATTAACTGCACTAATATACAAGGTTGTGATGAACACTCCTTTCATAAAATCTTCACTCCTGTGACTGGGGCTTATGTATAAATAACATGACCTTCACCAGACTCCCCTGAAATCTGTGACCTGTGAATATCCTATTAGGGTATCTTTGTGACCATGACTTCTTGTCGCTGCTTTAATGGGAGTAAGGATTTTATAAAACATGTTCATCACGGTGTTTCATATCAGTACAGTTAATTATAGAGTAGAAATAGTCATGTGATAGAATATTATGCAACCATTAAAATAAACGTATTTAAAGAAACAGGAAATACATTTTTTTTTAAGTAATCTCTACCCCCATCATGAGTCTCTTAACTCACGATCCTGAGATCAAGGGCTGCATATTCTGCCAACTGAGCCAGCCAGGCACCGTTAACACGGTGCTTTTTTTAAACGGGGATTACTGAACAGAATATATAGTGTTATTGCATTAAATTTGTCTTTTTATATTTCTGTCCATTCAGAAGAATATTGGTAATATAGATACCATTATGTTGGTGCTTTATCTCTGGTTGGCTGAATTGTGGGTGATTTTTATTATTTTCATATTTGTTTTTGTACTTCTCAGATTGTTTACATGGATGCTGTGGTTTAAAACCAGAAAAAAATCTTTATGAAAAAAAAATTTGCTTCATTTCCTCCTGAACAGATACGTAGGTTTTCTGGGCTCAGGTGAATACCTGAATCTTGAAGGGACTGAAGCTCCCCTCACTGCTTTGCTGCTACCTTTTCCCACAGGTAAAACTGCTGCCTTTGCCCTACCTGTCTTGGAGCGTCTGATCTACAAACCCCGCCAGGCTCCTGTCACCCGCGTGCTCGTGCTGGTTCCTACCCGAGAACTGGGCATCCAGGTGCACTCTGTAACCAAGCAGCTGGCTCAGTTCTGCAACATTACCACCTGCCTGGCTGTGGGTGAGTGTCTGGCTGTCCCTGAGAGACTGTGACGTGGTGGCGGGTGGGAAAGCCTTCCTACGATTAAACCCACTGAAAAAGCAGACGAGGTGTTGTCAAAGTAGATAGTGGGGGGTGCTTAACTGAGACTTAACCAGCCTTAAAAAATGAAACTTCCAAGATTTGGGGCAAAAAAATTTTCTTGGTACTAAACCAATTTAGGATGTAATTTTTGGTTTGTATGAATAAAGAATCAAATATTTGGGGCAGAATTATTTCTGATGATGTTATGTGATAACTGTTCTTTAACAGTTCCCTTCCCTGTGCAGGGGGAAGTCGGAGGTAATGTAGAAAGCATTAGTTTTCACAGCAGCTGTTTCTGTCAGTCCTTGTGTGTTTGAATCCACCTATTCTGAAGTGTCTTCCTGTCATCATCTTTTTTCACACTTAGCACGATTGTAATGTAATGATCTGCCTCTCCCAGTGTCTTTTAAATCCACACGAGCAGGGCCTTTGCCAGTCTTGTCCTCTGCTCTTTCCCCTGCATCTGGGATGAGACATGGCAGGTGGCAGGGCCCAGTCAATACCGATGAACCACTGACCGAATTGACCACGTGTGTGTGTGTGTGGGGGGGGCTCTTCTCTGCAGGGGGCCTGGATGTGAAGTCTCAGGAAGCAGCTCTTAGGGCAGCGCCTGACATCCTCATCGCCACCCCAGGCCGGCTCATCGATCACCTCCACAACTGCCCTTCCTTCCACCTGAGCAGTATCGAGGTGCTCATCCTGGATGAGGCTGACAGGTACACCTGGAATGGTGAGGCCCCAGGTGCTCTGAGGTCCTGTGGCCACCACATTATTCTGCATGGATCTTGCCATAGCCATGTGTGCGATGCCAGTTTAGCTGCTCACATTTGGACCTCTTCCTCATTAGCCTGGATTATTTTGCTTTTTTTCTCTCTCTATAATGTGACAGTGAAGAGGGAGGATAGATCAGATTCTGGCTTTGCCACTTCCTGAGATTTGGAAATATAAGTGAGGGATAAGAATAAATACCCACCAAGGGGCGCCTGGGTGCCTCAGTCAGTGAGCGTCCGACTTCGGCTCAGGTCAAGGTCTCGCGGTTTGTGGGTTTGAGAACCTCGTGGGGCTCTGTGCTGACAGCTCAGAGCCTGGAGTTTGCTTTGGATTCTGTCTCCTCTCTGCCCCTCCCCTGCTCATGCTGTTTCTCTCTCTCTCTCTCTCTGTCTCTCAAGAATAAATAAAAACATTAAAAAAAATTTTAAGAATAATACCCTCCTCATGGTGTTGAGGATTCAAGGAGTAATACAGGTGAAGTGGCAGGTGCACGGTGAGGATTCAACAGTCTGTTACTGAGATAGGGGACCCCCTCCCTCCCTCCTTTCTCTCTCTCTCTCTCTCTCTCTCTCTCTCTCTCTCTCTCTCCCCCTCTCTCCCTCCCTCCCTTTCTCTCATATGGCTCCCATCTGCTTACCTCTTTCCTTCATGACCAAACAGAATGAACCTCAATGAACCGGACTAATGATTGAGGTGGAGGCAGGGGAATGAGGCGCCTGTTCAGGTTTCCTCTCCAGTTGAAGCATCTCCAAACTAAACAGGTCCTGAACTGAACTTCTGACCCCATATGCCCCTTCCTCTCTCTTCCCATCTCAGTGCTTGGCAGGCCTGTCTTCCAGTTGTCCTGGGAAGAATTCTTCGCATCATCTGTGTCCTCATCGTCCACCCACAAAGCAGCCATTGGGAAGTCCTGTCAGCCCATGAAGGGGCTTCTGCACTTGCTGTCCTCTCAGCTTGGACTGAACCTTTAGTTCCTCAGGTTTCTCTTCCAGCTGTTACTTACTGGAAGAGCCTTTGCTGGCCCCTCTAACACTTCTGTCTTCCATTCTCTGAGGCGTTACACCTTTCCTACCTCCTACATTGTCACCCGAATGGTTCCGTGGTGGTTGTGTCCCTCCTCTCCCCTGGAACATATTTGTGAAGAGCTTGTTGCTCTACGTCCAGGATTGTGTCTGGTATCTAGCAGATGCTTGGTAAGTGTTTATTGAATAATGGATTAAATCCCCCTGAGCAAATGAACCATTCTTGAGTCCTGAGGGAGGTAAAGGAGATCTTTCTAAGCAAAGGGAACATGATCTGATTTAGGTTTTGAAGGGGAAGAATTGTATTAAAAAGTGTTAATGTCTAGAGGCGCCTGGGTGGCTCAGTCAGTTAAAACGTCTGAGTCTTGATTTTGGCTCAGGTCATGATCTTTTTTTTGCTTGCAGTTTATGAGTTTGAGCCCTGCGGTAGGCTCTGTGCTGACAGTGCAGTGCCTGCTTGGGATTCTCTCTCTCTCTCTCTCTCTCTCTCTCTCTCTCTCTCTTCCCCCTCCCTCCCTCCCCCCTCTTCTCCCGCCCTCCCCTGCTCTTGTGCGTGTACACACTCTGTGTCTCTCTCTCAAAATAAATAAATGTTAAAAAAGTTTTTTTTAAATGTTAATGTCCCAGAAGACCAAGAAAGGCTGTGGAAGGGTCTTATTAAGGCAACCAAGGACCATGACAGCTAAATGTGGTACCTGATTCTTGACTGGAGCCTGAGCTGGAGGGAGAAACACTGTAGAGGATTTGGTCAGTTGAACAAATTGGAGTTAATGTAATCCTATACTGATTAATATTATCTACAAGAAGAAAAAGGTTCCTTTACAGTGAAGAGAACTGGCAGGTCCCACCTTAATCATGTGATCAAACTCACGTCAGTGACTGTCTGTCTCCAGATGGAGAGGGAGGTGCACAGCCGCATCCCTGCACGTTCTCGCAGCGATGAGTTATTGAATCAGGTCACTGGGAAATAATCAGACAAAGACAGAATGTGAAAAAGCTTGAGGAGACTTTTCTGGATGAAGGGAGACCAAAGAAACATGACAGCCAATGCAGTGTAGGAACTTTGGTTCCTGCACTGAAAACATAAAAAGACAGCTATAAAATGACATTTTGGAGATAGTTAGGGATATTTCAATATGGACTGTAGTTTAGACACTACTCAAACACTTCAACGTTTTGGGTGTGATAACGACATTATGATTATGTAGGAGAAGGTCCTTAGGGATTGTGCACTGAGATAGTTAGGGTCAAGGTGTGGTGATGTCTGCAACTTATAAATAGCTCTGCAAAAAAAAAAAAGATAAAAACAAACGTGGCCAGATGATAGTTCTTAGTGAATCTTGGTGAACAGCTAAACCAACAGTACTAATTCATAAGTCAATAAATGAGCCTGCAACGTAACCAGTTACAACATCACTGCAACAGATGCAAGCTCAGTCCATTTCTCTTGATTCCTTCTCCCTGCGTATCAGGATGCTGGACGAGTACTTTGAGGAACAGATGAAGGAGATCATCCGGATGTGTTCCCACCACCGCCAGACGATGCTTTTCTCAGCCACTATGACGGACGAGGTGGGCCTCAGGAATTCTGCTTGGTGGGGTGAACGGAGGGGTGCAGAGGACCCTGCCTGGGCTGCAGCGGGGGGCCTGGGGCAAACATGGCTTGCCTCCACTGCCTCCTCCTCTCCCCACCTCCCTGCCTCCTGGCAGGCCAGTGAGCATTCCTGTCTTTGTGCTGGGCAGGTAAAAGATCTGGCTTCTGTCTCCTTGAAGAATCCCGTCCGAATATTTGTGAACAGCAACACGGATGTGGCCCCCTTCCTGAGGCAGGAGTTTGTCCGGATCCGGCCGAATCGGGAAGGGGACCGGGAAGCCATCGTGGCAGGTGAAAGCCCAATGTGCCAGATTCCCTTGGCCTTGTGGGTGGCCCACTCTAGCGGTGGGGTGTTTCCTGACACCTCCTCTCTCAGGATCCCCTGACCTGTTGCATGGTACTTCTGTTTATTTATTTGCTCTGCCACGTGGGCCACAGGTCCTTCCTTCCCTTTTTCTGTCACCTCACCTCTTTCCTGCTGTCCAGTCCTCTTTCGGTCCTGCTGAATACATAGCTATTTCCCCCACCACCACCCCTCTGGCCCTTGGTTCAAGCTACTGCTTCTCTTGCCTGAATTGTTGGCAGTGGCCTTGTACTTGGCTCCTACTCCCACTCTTGTTCCTTGGTAACCCTTTCTCCACACTGCTGATCATTTAAAGTGATCATTTACTAGTGAACATTTGCTCACGTTACCTCCCTATTTACAACCCTCTGGTGTCTCCCCATCGCACTTAGACCACAATCTACACTCCCTAGCAAGTCCCGTATGGCCCTCTGGGACCTGGCCCCTGCCTGCCTGGAGTCCTCAGCCTTGGTGCCTTTGCTCATGATGCCCAGCCATGCTCTCCTGCTTTCGTTGAAACCAAGTTTGTCTTGCCTCGGGGCCTTTACATTTGCTCTTTCCTCTGCCTGAAATCTTCCCCCAAATCTTGTACTTTGTCATTCAGCCTAGTATCACCTCTTTAGAGAGGCCAGCCCTAAAGCTGCCTCCCTGTCTTGCTTTCACTCTCCCACAGCATTTATCACACTTGGGAATTGGCTTCTCTTCTCTGCCCTGGAACGTGAGCCTGTCTTCTCCAGTGCCAGGCACAGCAGCCACTTCATAGGTGAGGGAGTGGGGAGTATGTATTGGAGGTGGCTTCCAGCTCACTCTTCTCTCCTCTCCAGCTCTGTTGACAAGAACCTTCACTGACCACGTGATGCTGTTCACCCAGACCAAGAAGCAGGCCCACCGCATGCACATCCTCCTGGGGCTCATGGGGCTGCAGGTGGGCGAGCTCCATGGCAACCTGTCACAGACACAGCGGCTGGAGGCCCTCCGGTAAACTTCGGGGGCCTGAGGCTCCCCTCCATCCTTCAGAAAGGGCTCTCATTTGAAAGGGGGAAAATCCCACACAGAGGTTACGTTAGAGCAGTAGCATGGAATGCAGATAGCACGACTCCCTACTTCAAAGATTTTAGTCTCACTGCTGTAAGGTTGTCTCAGACGCATTCAGAACTCCTTGTAGTCCCTCAGATGACACTCGTGCCCTAGGATAGAGTGTGGGAACTGCTGAGGAGGCCACAGCAGGAAATTCTGACTTGGGAGGACATAGCATGTGTCTTGTTCTTTATAGGTTTTCCAGAGCAGTGGGCATACCTGGGTCTGATAGAATGGGATTTGGAATCAAAGCCAGCCGCCATTTCCTCATCATTTACTTTGCTGTGCCCTTGCCCTTTGTTTTTCCATGTGTTTTCTTGTTTAATTCTCATAGAATGGAGTCATGCTGGTAGGCAGGGAGAAACCTTTAGAATTCTCCACCTATCCCCATAGATCATAGGCAGCTGCAAGTTATTTTTATAAAGAAAGGCTGTCTTGAACGCGGAAGACATTTGCATCTGCTACTTCCTATAATCTAGCTCTGTGGTTCCTGACTTTCGTATTTGTAGAGTTGGGGCTTAAGGTGGTATAAACAAAACTACATTTGTTCTGTGTTACAGGATGTTTAAGGTGTTGTGTGAAGTATTAGATGGTCTGACGTTTAGGATCTTGTCCAGATGGTCACTCTGACCATCTATACTCTGCTGCTTGACTCCAAAGGGATTGGTGTTCTCTCTGCTGGCTCAGGCTCCTGCAAGCGTTTTTGGGCTTAAGTATCCAAGTGAACATCTGTTTGTGGCTATTTCCAGGCGCTTTAAGGACGAACAGATTGACATCCTTGTGGCCACAGATGTGGCAGCCCGTGGACTTGACATCGAGGGGGTCAAAACGGTGAGCAGCTCGTATCTTCCTTGAATTTTTGGTGGGAGTCTTTGTGCCTCCTTGTGTCCCCTTTCCCTCCAACTCCCAGGTCTGACTTTGACCTTCCAGGTAATCAACTTCACGATGCCCAACACCATCAAGCATTATGTCCACCGAGTGGGGCGAACGGCGCGGGCTGGCAGGGCTGGGCGCTCAGTGTCTCTGGTGGGAGAAGAGGAGCGGAAGATGCTGAAGGAGATCGTAAAAGCCGCCAAAGCCCCTGTGAAGGCCCGGATACTTCCCCAAGGTGAGCAGGCACCACTGCAGCAGCTCAGGGTGGTTGGGGTGGGCAGGGCAGGGTCCTAGATCGGACTCTGTGGGACAGAGCTGGGGGTAGAGGGTAATAGGTGAGAGCAGGTGCCTTGCGGTCAGGAGTCAGGTTTGAATCCCAGTCCTGCCCCTTCCTTGCTGAGTGATCCTGGGCCGGTCTCACCTTGCCTCTCTGGGCTTTGGTCTCTCTCTATGTGAAAGGGAATAATGACAGACTTGTGCCCTGAGTGCCCCACTCTTAGGTTATTTTCCATCTTTTGGGAAGAGAAGGCTTCATTTTGGGGTAAAATCCCTACTAATCACCCTCCTTCCTTTCACAGGGGGACAGAGGGCAGCACTTCTATGTTTTAGATATCTTTCATGCTTTTCCTTCTCCTCTGTAGGGGTCATATAAAGCACATCCTTTCTAAAAATTGTTTTTTAAAGTTATAAAAATAATATATATTCAGTATTAGAAAACAGTAAGTGGAAGAGCTTACCGTTAGCATTTGGGCCACATCCTTTGAGACCTTTATTCCATTCACGATGTCTTTTTCCTCTTGTTTTCATTTTCACGTCATTCATTCTGTCAGCTAACAGTTCCTGGGACTACCAAGTGCCTCGTGCTGTTTATTCTAGGTATCAGGGATATAGCAGAAAGCAAAACAGCTGAGACTCTGGTGGAAAAAAGACAATAAATCATAGATGTGATCTAGCATGACAGGAGGAGAGATGCTACTTTTGAAAGCTGTTTAGGAAAGGCCTCTGAACAGATGGCATTTGTGCTGAGTCCTGAATCAGGAGAACGAGGCAGCCGTGAGTGCTCTGGAGACTGTGTGCCCAGCAGAGGAAAACAGGGCAAAGCCTCTGAAGCAGCAGACTTGGTGTGCAAATTAAAGTGAAGGAAGAGCCAGAGGGCCCAGGGCACAGTGAGCAGGGTGGAGATAGGTGCTCAGAGAGGTAGGTAGGGGCCACGCTTAGGAGTTTGGATTATTCCAAGAGCAACAGGCTCTTTGTGGGGGGCGGGGGAGGGGGGTGTTGTTAAGCAGAGAAATAACATGTAAAAAATCCCCATTTTCTGTTGTCACTAAATACACATTTATATTGTTTTCACGAGTTACACAGTACTTATCCTCAGCTAAAAAATTGTTTTGTTCCCTTCCCTTGAGATGTCATCCTCAAGTTCCGGGACAAGATTGAGAAAATGGAGAAGGACGTGTATGCGGTTCTGCAGCTCGAGGCTGAGGAGAAAGAGTTGCAGCAGTCGGAAGTCCAGGTGTGGCCGCGTGGAGGGCTGTGGCCCGCAGTACAGTGCAGAAAGCCGACCACAGAGCAGAGCCCGCAGCCCCTGCCGGCTCTGCCCTTCCGAAATGCTGTGTCTGCCAAATGTTATCGGAGCCCCAGACATTTGCAGGCAGCGGCTTCTTGCAGCTGCCATGTTACGTATCCTCAGATGTAGGTTTCACGGCAGCCATCTTTTTGCTGTTTCCACAGATCAACACAGCAAAACGGCTCCTGGAGAAGGGGAAAGAGGTGCTGAACCACGAGCCTGAGAGGAGTTGGTTCCAGACCAAGGAAGAGAGAAAGAAGGAAAAAAGTATGTTGGAGAGGTCCCTCAAAAAGCTAACCACAGAATTATCCTGGAACCCAGCAATGCCATTGCTAGGTCTATTCCCAAAAGAACTGAGAACAGGGACTCAAATGGATACTTCTATGCCAGTATCCATTAAAGCATGATTCACCATAGCCAAGGGTTAGAAGCAACCTGTGTCTGTCAGCAGATGAACAGATACACAAAACGACAGTACGTGGTACAGCCTGATACGTGCTGCAAGGGTGAACCTTGAATACGTGCCAAGTGAAATGATCCATACGCAGAAGGAAAGATATCTGTGATTCTGCTTATATGAGGTACCTAGAGAGGCAAATCCATAAATGCAGAAAGTAGAATAGAGATTACCAGGGGTTGTGGGGAGGGGGTTATTAATGGTTACAGAGCTTTCATTTGGGATGATGAAAGAGTTACAGAAACATCACGGTGATGGTTGTGCAACACTGTGAATGTAATTAGTGCTACTGAATTGTAGATGTAGAATGCATAAAAGGGCAAATTTTGTGTTCTGTCCTTTTTGCCACAATTTAAAAAAAGTAGATCGGGAAGATATTTGTATGTATTCACTACACTCCCCCCTTTTTATCACACAAATTAATTCAGATTTTTCTACACCTAGTTTCTTTTCTTTCTCGTTTCTTTCTTTTCTTTCTTTTCTTTTCTTTTCTCTTTCTTTCTTTCTTTCTTTCTTTCTTTCTTTCTTTCTTTCATTTTATTTATTTTGACAAGAGAGACAGAGTGGGGGAGGGGCAGAGAGAAAGGGAGAAAAAGAGTCCAAGCAGGCTGTGTGCTGTCAGCACAGAGCATGACGCGGGGCTCAAACCCACAAACTATGAAATCATGACCTGAGCCGAAACCAAGAGTCAGAACACTTAACCAACTGACACTTAACCACCCAGGTACCCCATATGCCTTGCTTTTTCCACTTGATTTTGTAGCTTGTATTTTATACAGGTACGTACCTAGTTAACTTTTTTTTTTAATGGGTGCACGGTGTTCCATCACGTGGGTAGATTATAATTTTATATATTATAATTTATATAAAATTTATATAATATAATTTATATAAAATTATAATTTATTTATATAATAGTTTACTGTTGAGGGACACTGAGGTTGTTTGTAATTTCTTGCTGTTGTAAACATGTAGTGAATAACTGTACAAATGCCCTTTCACAATTAAGCAAGTATATTTGATTTGCAGGATAAATCCCTGAAAGTGAAACTGTAGGTCAGAGGGTGTATTTATTATTTTGTTAGGGATTGAAAACTTACCCTGCTAAGAGGTTGTATCCGCAGTTTAAGAAATACTACCTATATTTGATGGGACAAAAAATTAAAGTGTGTGTACGTTAAGTTCTGTGTTAAAAATAGTTATATTGTGGAAAGTCCGTGAGTTCGAGCCCCGCGTCGGGCTCTGTGCTGACAGCTCAGAGCCTGGAGCCTGTTTCAGATTCTGTGTCTCCCTCTCTCTGCCCCTCCCCAGTTCATGTTCTGTCTCTCTCTGTCTCAAAAATAAATAAACGTTAAGAGGAAAAAATAAATTTCTTTAAAAAAAAAAAAAAAAGATACAAAAGAGTACCGGAAATCTCATGTTGTCTCCTCATCCTAGTTGCCAAGGCTCTGCAGGAGTTTGACTTGGCCTTAAGAGGAAAGAAGAAGAGGAAGAAGTTTATGAAGGATGCCAAGAAAAAGGGGGAGATGACAGTGAGTGGCTTTCCCTTCGGAGTTGAGTCCCTGCCCAGTGGCATGTGTCAGGGCTTCCTGGTCTGTTCCATACTCACATCATCCTTCTTTCCAGGCAGAAGAAAGGTCCCAGTTTGAAATCCTTAAGGCACAGATGTTTGCTGAGCGGCTGGCCAAGAGGAATCGCAGAGCCAAGAGGGCCCGAGCAATGCCGGAAGAGGAGCCAGCAAGAGTCCCCGGTAGGCAGATGGGACTGCCTGGTAGGAGGCTTCTCCCTGAAACTTGTACTTGTGGTCAGGGAGAAAATTGGAGGGATGATAAGACCCTGTAGTTTTTGAGTAATGAGTGTGCACCAGTGTGTACAGCTGTCCAGTTTTGGGTTCCCAAGTGGGGAAGCGACCCCATGATTAGTGGGGACAGCTAGGATTTGAACCCAGGCATTTCTGACTGGAGCCTATGTCCTTACAAACTGCTACTTGGAGGAGTGGGTCAGGGTAGAAAGAAGTGAAGTCAGTCTTTCAGCCCATTTCACATTTCAGTGGTTTTTACTTTGGGATTCTGCAGTCGTCCTTTGGAGTGGTTCTTCAGATGTGGCACTTCTGAATTCCTCATCTCTTTTTTGCTGGGACCTGATTGATGTCTTGTTTCCATGTCAGTAAATCACCAGACCAGAGCATTCACTGAATTTGGAACCATTACCCTGAGCTTAAGGATTGGATTTGGGAGCTTAGGCCAAAGAGGACATATGTAACCTGTTCTTTCTCTGCACAGCCAAGAAACAAAAGCAGCTGAAGAAATCTGTATTTGATGAAGAACTTACTAACACAAGCAAGAAGGCCTTGAAACAGTATCGAGCCGGGTAGGGTTTTAAGTCATCATGGGGTTCTTCATATTATGATTAAAGCTATACACCTTCTTCCTCCTTCTGTGCTCCCCAATTCCCATATACCTGTAGCTTTATAATACTTAATTTTAAGGGCTCTTGTCTGACACCTTCCCCTCTCCACAGCCCATCTCTGGATCCCAGAGTGAGAATAGGAGGAAAGAATTAAGGCCCTCCTACCTTGGAGGAGAAACAGCACATTTCTGGTTCAGAAATAGAATAGCAGAGAATCCCTTTTTACTCATAGGAATGTGTTATACACACCCCACCCCAGGATGGGGATAGATTAAGCTTCCCAAGTAGTTTATTTTTGTAAAACTAAAAAAAAAATTTTTTTTAAGTTTATTTTGAGGGAGAGAGAGCAAGCGAGCAAGGGAGGGGCAGAAAGAGAGAGGGAGAGAATCCCAAGCAGGCTCCGCACTGTCAGCGCAAAGCCTGATCTGGGGCTCAAACTCGTGAACCATGAGATCATGACCTGAGCCAAAACCAAGAGTCGGACGCTTAACTGACTGAGCCAAGCCAGTGCTCCAGTTTTGTTTTGTTTTTTAAATGTTTTAGTTTTTAAAAATGTTTAATTTTTGAGAGAGAGACAGAGTGCTGAGTGTGAGCAGGGGAGGGGCAGAGAGAGGGGGAGACACAGAATCCAAAACAGCTCCAGGCTCTGAGCTGTCAGCACAGAGCCCGACACGAGGCTCAAACCCACAAACTGTGAGATGATGACCTGAGCTGAAGTCAGAGGCTTAACCAAGTGAGCCACCCAGGTGCCCCAATTAGTTTTATATGCATGAGAAGGGAGTCTTTTTTTGGAGCTGCGCCCTAAATTCCACAGTCCCATATTTAATCAGGGGAAAACACTACGTGTAGAACCTCAGGCCCTGAAAATGATGCATTAGTGATGCCTCATGTGGGAGCAGGCGGTAGGGGTTTTGGGACATCATCTGTCTTTCCAGCAGCCATTTCAGCATCTTACCTTCTTGAACCCACAGCCCCTCCTTTGAAGAAAGGAAACAGTTGGGCTTGCACCACCAAAGACGAGGAGGAAACTTTAAATCTAAATCCAGGTAATATTTGCAGTTTTGGAGGGCCAGAGGTTATGACTGGGATTGGAGAACAAACCTTTCATGGGAAAGCTCCACCTTGTTTCTGTCTTTGGGAGCTAGTCTTCACTCTGCTGATTTTCTTTGTAGGTACAAGAGGAGGAAGTAGCTGTGGTGGCCTGGAGTTCGTGGGGCAGCCCTTAGATCTCTTCCTTATGGGAAGTCATCCTGGCTTGGTCTCTTTTCTCCATTTGTAAAAAAAACTTTTAAAAATTTAGTGTGTCATTTGTACATTAAAAAAGAAAAAAAGGTTGGGAGTGGTGGTGATATGTAGAGCTATTTCCTAAGCACCCTTGTGAGTCAGCCAAGGCTCACTTCTTACTGATTAACTTTCACACAGAGATACCAGATGGGGGAGTACCTGGTTGGCTCAGCTGAGAGGGCATGTGACTCTTGATCTCGGGGTTGGGAGTTTGAGCCCTGTGTTGGGCATAGAGATTAAATACAACTTAAAAAGTTACACGTTAAAAATGTATGTGTGTACGTGTGTATATATAATATATACTATACACACACCCCCCCCCCCATAGAGGAAGTATATTTTGGGAGAGAATAAACCGATCTGAATTGTAGATTTTATTCCTGTCTCTTCCCTCAATATAGTCTACCCCATATACTTCCTATGCATCTTATATGCTTATAGAGGAGTGGATGTGGAGGATGTTCTTGCTAGAAGTTCTCTTGATGTGTCCTAAGACCTAAAAGCTATCATTTAGTGACCATCTGCCATGTACCAGACGTTCTGTGTACGGAGCACGGTCTCCTTAAATTCACTACACCCTGTGAGCGAGGTAGTTAGCCCCATTTTGCAGATAAAGAAGCCAAGGGAGTAACTTTCCAGAGTTACACTGTTGGGAATTCAGGTTTTTGAAACCAGGGTCTACCTGAACCCATACTCTGACAGACTGTGCTGTGGAAGTGCTACTGGAGATGGAAGCTCAAAGGGACCGAAGGGATGAGTTAGCTCTTTGTTGCAAAAACCAGCTTTTACCCTGTAGAACAGAGGTTCTCATCCTTTCTCAATCATAGGTTCCTTTGATAATGAGAGTGAAGGGATCCCCCTTAACAAAATTGTATGTTTGTACTCTGTCCTATATAATTTCAAGGAGTATACACCTCCCCACCACCAGCTCAGAAATTTTAATAGTTACCAGTAGCACATACCCTTGAGATTAAAAGTGTGTTCGAAGCTATTCACTTAGACTGCACCTAACAGTCACCAGCAGAGGGTTTCATTCTAGTAAATAATGGCACACATGCATGATGGAGTAGGGTTCAGGCTCCTCATATGTATATGCTTACAGAAAGGTCCCCAAGCTAAGTTGTTGGGTTAAAAAAAGCCAAGTGCAGAGCTGCGTACTTTTTTTTAAGAGTTACATACATTGCATATGTATAGCTTACCTCTGGGAGGACTCATGAAGCTGTTAACAGGGTTGCCTCTGGGGAAGCAAACTTCAAGTTATGCTCTTATACAACAACAACAAAAAATTCTTTTTACTGTAAGTACAGAGGACTCACCAGCTAAATAAAAACTCCGTACCACAGAAACCAGACTGGCCTCCTCGTAGGCAGTGGCTCCATCCCCATCCTCATGGTCTCAGGCTGCCTGAGCTGTTTCTAGAAGTTGACAAACATGGACCACTGATTTTCTCAATCATCATTTTTATTAATTGGCTTTATAGGCTAAAGTGCATAGTAAAGACAAAAAAGGAAATGCATACATAGGAAAAGGATATTTTTCTCACCAACATTAGAAAGACCTGAGATGCCTAAGTGTCTGTTCTAGGAACACTGGACTGAGGGAATATGTATGCAGGCAGCAGCAGGCCTGGGGGCTGGCTTCTGGCAGGGGTCTGAGGCCTGCAGAAGCTGCTGGCATGCTAACCCTGCCCAGGCAAAAGCTGTAGTAGTGTTGGGACAACAGGTCACACTTTGGATAGGTGCTGCTGGTTTAGTTCCATTCAGGGCCTTGGGGAACCAGCACTGCTACTGAACTCCTGCAGGCAAAGAAACCACCATTCCAAAGTGCCAGTCACAGGAGAGGGTATGAGGGATCACTCCTTAGTCAGCCTGGGCCTGCTGCAGAGCCCCCAGCTGTGGGGAGTCGCACTTTCCCACTCTGTGAATATGTAACTGGGTCAGGGTTAGTCACGGAAGTCTTTGTCTTATCACATGCCTCCATCTCCGGGAGTGAGGATGCCCCAGGAGGAGAGTGGGAGGGATTTTTGTGCTCCTTGAAAGGATAAGCAGTTCATAAACAACTCCTCTGGGCCTCTGTTTATTGGAATTAAAGTTAGTCTACAAGTTAGGGCCTGGCAATTAGAATGAGTCTGCTTCACTTGAGTTCATACTCTGTGCCCCCGGAGCACTGCAGAAAAAATATCTGAGTCAGGACCCAGAGATACCAGTAGGTAGCCCTAGGTGGAAGCCCCAAACATGCTCCAGAGAGCCTGTCCACTAACTTGCAGGAGAAAAAAAGAAGGTATCTGTTAACTTTGCTCTCAGTTCTGGAGGTAAAGTGCTTATTCTAGCGCAGGGGAAATCTAGAAACAAACGTGGGCAATCCCTAAAAGTGGATCCTTAAATAGGTACTAAGACTAAAGGACAATAATAAAAAACAAACTTCGGTTCCTTCGTAAGGGAGCCGATCCCAGCCAGGTGGTGGCTAGGCACAAGGCAGCGGTGCACCATCTTCCTACATCATCCTCCGGATCTCCTCAAAGTTCATCAAGTTGTTGGCCGTGTCAGACCAGGCAGGGTGCTGGGCTCCATCCATCTCAGAAGCAAGCTGATTGCTCCTTTCCAGAGTATGATTTATGCCCCCGATCACCTCCTTGCAGTCAGGACATGTGCCCCTCTGCATGGCTCCCCCACAATCGCTAATCACGTAGATGTGACCATTGGGGCACTTGAACCAGTGGCCCCGAGGATAACCCATAGCATTGACTATCTGCACTCGTTCTTCCTCTGAGATGCCCAGGCCAGAGCAGGGAAGAATGGTTTTCAGAGCTTCCATCTTTTTCTGCACAAACTTTTCATCCTCCTGGGTGAACTTACATGTTCTCTCAAGGATCTTCCGGACACTGTAGACCTCTTCTGCTGTGCTACCTCTCAGCTTCCCCTCTGCTATCTTGCAGCGGGACAGGAGGTTCACCAGGTATGTGAGCCTCTGGATTTCACTCTGGAGGTCATCCAATTCCTGGCTGGTAAAGCTCAAACGCTTCTTGGCTAGCCAGTCATGGACCTGCTCTAGTCGACTCCTCACTCTCTCTTGTTCTAAGACATGCACCTTTTTCAGAGAGTCTGACAGGCCAGCCAAGCGGTCGTAGAAGCTGATGTAATTCTCAACAAGGCCCAGGTCCTTCACTGACAGATTCTTCTGGGCCAGCTTCTCCTTTAACATCAAAAAGTCTGTAGGAAGCAGCTGGTGGAGGAGGCTCTTGCTCTCCAGGAGGGCCCTAAGTCGTTCCTGGCTGGTTGCAATTTCCCCTGCTGAGCCCTGAATCTTTTCCTTGACGATTTCAATCTCTTCCAGCCGCCGTTTGATGCTGGTTCCATACCTCAGGTTTTTGCGGATGGGCACCTGGCAGATAGGGCACACTTTCAACTTGATGGCAACTTCATCATCTTTCTGCTCATTCATGTAGAAGTCCAGGGCTTGCACCTCAAAGATGTGGCTGCAGTCTTCTAGCTGCACAAAGCGGGCATCAGGCTCATCTTCAAAGCCAAAGAAGATCTGGGTGACTTCTTCCTGGTGGCAGACACGGCACTTCTTGGGGCACGGTTCCCCACACAAACCGATGCAGGGGTGGCCACAGGCCAGCAGCTTAGTACAAGGCACGTAGCATGGGGGTCGGTCGCAGGGCTCAGAGCAGAGTTTGGTGCACTGGTAGTGCTGGCAGCGCCAGACACAGGGCTCTACGCAGGGGCTGCACAGTTCCCCACACTTCTTCTTGCACTGGCTGTGGACACAGCGGTTCTGACAGGTCCGTTGGCAGGGTGGGCACTCGCCGATGCACGGCTCCTGGCACTTGTGTGAGCAGATGAGCAGGCGCTTGCAGGGCTGCTGACAGCGCTCATGAAAGCGCCCTTCGAAGCAGCTGTGGCAGGTCCCAGCACAAGGATGCCCACAGTCCAAGATCGTGCCACACTTGGTGGTGCACTTGACTGGCAGGTCATACACGAGGTCTTCCACATTACCACATTTCACCTGCTGGCTGTGCCCACACTTGAGTTTTACGGTGACCATTTCTGAGCAAAACCGCACACAGTCTTCACCACAGGGATGGCTACATCTGTGCCCACATTTCAGAACCTTGGGGCAAGGTTCTTGGCAGCAAAAATCTGACTCAGGCATGGAACAAGGAACCATTTGTTCGTGACCGCACCGAGGAATGATTTTGCGCACCTTCACCTGACAAGGCTGACACTCCTGGAAGCAAACAAGAGGGCACCGGTGCCCGTCTTGACAGATAACCTTCTGGCATGGCTTCATGCATTGGAACTCCTTGTGTGAGGAATCATAGGGGTGGCAGGCACGGGTGCAGACATGTCCACAGCCCAGCCGGAACTCACAGGGTAGGCTGCAGCCTCCTTCGGGCACTTTTTGGAAATCAGAAGCTTTGGATACTAAGGTGTGGGTATCAGGATGGTTCTGGCAGCACAGCTGGAGTGTGCGGCCTATTTGATTGTTCTCTCGAAGGGTATGGATGATCTTGCTCCACAAGGGCACCTTGGCTAGCATCTGCATGTTTCCGATGCAGTACATACCCTTCTTGGCACGGGACAAGGCCACACAGATGCGGTTGGATATCTGGAGAAAACCCACCTTGCCCTCCTGGTTGCTCCGCACTAATGAGAGGAGGATGATGTCATTCTCTTCCCCTTGGTATTTGTCAACTACATGGACCTTGACGCCAGCAAATGTCTTGGCTGGCATGAGTTTGCGCAGGCAGAATAGCTGCCCCGTGTAGGTGGTGAGGATGGTGATCTGGGAGGGGAGGTACTCCTGGCACAGGAAGTACTTGCACAATTCTACCACGAAGCGAGCCTCATGCTGGTTCTGGTGGCTTTTGCCTTCTTGGATTTCCTGTTCAGGAAAGTTGTGTTCTACAAAGAAAAGGTTGGAAGCGACCCCCTAGAAAGGAAAAGAAATGGTATGTCAGAAGGTTCACTCATGCAGTTCTTCCTATTTTCAGATGTACTGGCCACTGACCCTATTCCGGGGAGAGACTTAGCGAGGCTTTTTGTATACTTTGTACCATAATCTTTAATTCTGGTGTCAGTCACTACTGTATGTTTTCTTTTGGGACCACGGCAAGTAGGAAAATGGATACAGAATTTGTCTATTTTAACTTTTAATACATTTAATATTATAATTTCCAACAGCCATCCATAATCCAACTATTACGGTTCAGCAAACAGGCAGAAGTTATGATGATGTTGAGTGAGCAGCTAACTTACAAGCACTCCACTGTGCTGATTGCTTTACACACATTATCTCCCTCAAGACAATAATGTAACGAGGCAGTACCCATTATTCTCACTGTACAGAAGATCAGGACATTCAGAATTGGTGTATCACTTGCTAAACAGTTACACAGCTGCAGAGCTGGGATTCAAAACCCACGTCTGTATCTCTCAACTTCTACACCATTTCTACTTAGTGACGAGCTTTTAAAAAAGTTGGCTCTAGATCCTCCTGAAAACTCTTTTTCATCCTAAGGTAATGCAGCCTCCTTGGTTGTTGATACATCACAGAAAGATCAAATAGGACAGACTCACCTTTATCTTCTCATATTTGAGAACAGAGGGATGATTCTCCAGATCCTGGTAAATGTAGGGGGTCAAAAGCCGGGCAATTTCAGGGCGCATGCGGTGCTGAAATAAGACATACAGGTCATTAGAAACATGGGCAGAAAGAGAGTGCCTGGCTGGCTCAAGTTGGTATAGTGTGTGACTCTTGATCTCAGGGTTGTGAGTTCAAGCCTCACATAGGGTGTAGAGCCTACTTAGAAAAGAAAGAAACATGGGCAGAGAATAAAGGGACAGTTTTCTAAAGACTAGGTTGCTGGTGGAAAATCTGGAGGTAATGTGAAAGAATAAGGAGAAAAGAGCAGACTGTAAACAGCTCTTTCACCCAACGCAAACTCAGCTCATCTTGTGGTATTTTAAAACAGAAAAGAAAAAAAGTCTAACAGTCATTGAATTACTAAGCCAGTTTTATTTTTTATTTGCAAAAAAAATTTTTTTAATGTTTTTATTTATTTTTGAAGGAGAGAGAGAGCATGAGTGGGGGAGGAGCAGAGAGGGAGATACAGAATCCGAAGCAGGCTCCAGGGTCTGAGCTAGCAGCACAGAGCCCAATGCGGGGTTCGAACTCACGAACTGAAATCATGACCTGAGCCGGAGTCGGATGCTTAACCAACTGAGCCATCCAGGCGCCCCTAAGCCAGTTTTATTTTTATGAGACCTTTCTTGCTGGCAACTGGCAGGCTCCCAGGAGACTTCTCCTGAACATGTGGTATGTAATAAGAGAGGGCCAGCTTCTTACCTGGTAATTTAGACGGACGAAGGGAATGTTTACTTTCACCAGTCGTTCAAAGAGGGACACCTCAAGGTTGAAATTCTTGGCTAGATCATACACATTGGCGCTGGGACGCAGCTGAGAAAACAAACATGTTTGAGGACTCTCTACTGACTTATTTTATCCATCTAATCATATACTCACTTAACCACCAACCTACCCATCAAATGTTTTTCAAGTGCCTTCTATATGCCAGGCACTGCTCTAGGTACTGACAGGCTAAGGATAAAGAGTGACAAGGACATGAAGGCAAGAAAATAAGGGTGATGTGATGGAGTGTCCAGGAGTGGTGGTTCCTTAAATAGGCCTCCCTAAAGAGTGACACCTGAGTTGATGCCAGCATGGAGGAAGTTCCCTATCATCTGAAAAGCAAGGTATGAGGGAGCAGGAAGGAGGGCAGGTGGTGGGAACACAGTGAGCAAATGATGGTGATATGAGAAGTCAGAGAAGCAGGCTGAACCTGAGAATATTTGCCTCTCTAGGCTACTTTAAGAAGCTTGATTTTTGTATTAAGTCAATGGGAAACCACTGGAGGGTTTTAAGCTATACAGTGTCATGATCTGACTTACTTTTTTAAAAAAAATTCACTTTGGCCCCTTTACAAAGAATAGATTAGAGGACAGCAAAAATCAAAGTAGGGGAACAAGAAGGAGGCTGTTTTAATAGTCCACTTGAAAGGTCATTATGAAATGAATGATACTATCTCTCAAATATACCCGATATCTAAGAGCACCTGCTCTTAGATTGAATGTGGGAGGTGAGGAAAAGAATCACAGAGAGCTACTAATAAGTTTGAGGACTGTGAAGCAGAGAGGCCAGGGTCTTCTGTCTGAGTGCAACCCTCCAAGAGCCCTCTCTCTTCATCTTCCAGGGGCACCTGCCCTACCTGCTGGTGGTCCCCAATCAGAATGAGGTGCTGGCAAGCTTTGCTCAATGTAGCAATGGTGTGGGCCTCAAGGACTTCAGCAGCCTCTTCCACAATGACAATCCGAGGCTCTACCTTCTGCAGGATCTGACGGTATTTGGCAGCGCCTGGAGTCAAGAGAGAAGAGGCTCCTCTAAGCTGATGCACTGGAGGCTGGAATCTGAGTCTGTGAAAACTGAGTCCTCATATCCATCCAGGGCCGTGGTGGCCACTGAATGAGATTAAGTGCTAATGAGTGGTCTCCAGACCACCAACACCCATGTTGGTCATTGTCAGGTTATCGAATGCAGCAGGGACAAGTGGGTGCATTTCATCATGAGTTCCCTAAACATAACTCACTTTCAATAGCTTTTCATGGCCTTTCCCTCTAACCTCCTAAAGAAGCTTCTCTTCACCTATCCTAGATAATCTGATAAGAGCTTGGCACCAGGAGTGAACGGCTGGATCTGATAAACTTCCCCATGCTTTCTTACCTGTGGTTGTCATTCCTACAACCTGGGCATCTTTCAGGATGTGCAGGTCTTCCTGGAGCCTCAGCTCAGCCATTCTCTCTGCTGACGTGCGGTACTGGCGCTCATAGTTGAGGATTTTTCGGCGGGTGTCGGCCTGGTACATCTGTAGCCACAGCCTGGAGAATGTGAAGAACCAGAGAAAGAAGATGTGTGCCCTTTAAGATGGTGGAGGAACCCCCTGCAGTGTGTATGAGGTGGAACCGAGACCCTTGAGGAGCTTACGGGCCACAGAGGGAGAGGAAGGAGAGACCTAGGTTTGCAGGGAACCAAGATTCCAAAATGCCCAACAAAAGGAAGTACAGAGAGATGTACATAGGTGGCTAGGAGCTAAGGAGGAGAGTAGAATAAAGAATACGGGTTAATTATTGAGAAGAGAGTAAGGGACTTCAAAAGCTTCAAGAATTTCTCACAAATTCTCCTTGGCACATCTCTGAGTCCCCTTCCCTAATTCTCCAGTCTCGTTTTACAAGTAAAGCAGACCACATCACTACTCTGCTACAGAATGTTCCAAGAGCTTTTCGGTACTTTTTGAAAAGTGGCTTTTGATAATCCTGGCTCCTCACCTTTGCCCCATGAGTCCCTGCAGTTAGGCCCCTCCCACCTCTCTGACCTCACTTTCCATTTCTCTGAGCCACAGCTATGCTGGCTGCCTTCTTTCAATTTCTCAAATAGACATACTCCTTTCCACATCAAGGCCTTTATGTATGTGGTCCCCATAATTTCATCTGCTCCCCATTCCCTGCTGGTCTTGCTAATGTCTACTAATCCTTCACATCTTGCCTTGTCACTTTCCTGGATACCTCAGACCAGCTCAAATCCCGTGTTCTTATTCTTAGCACTCATTGTTCTTTTATTTCTTAGCGGTTATGCCCATTTGTTAACTTTTTATTTGTGGAATTAACTAATTTGTCTCCCTGGATAAACTCTACACTCCATTTAAAGGTAGAGCCAAGTGTCTATTTTATCCCACGTCTGCACCCCTAGCACTCAGTTCACTGGGGGTATGCAACCCATCATTAGTTAACACTGTTGAAGGTTGGGGTGGAGGGATGGGGGGTTATGTTGCAGGAACAGAAAAGGAACCCTTTGGGGTAATCACATGCACTGGTTGGGGGTTGGGGGGAGGAGGCAATGGGCATAATACCTATATAGCTGCCAGCGAGAATTCAGGTCCAGCTGCCAAACATCTTGGATTTCACTGGCCTCAGCCTCAGTCATGGTGTTGAGTTTGCGAAGTTCAACCTTCACTTTCTTTTTCATTTTCTTTTTCTGGCTGCGCTGAGTCTGTGGACATCATTAACAGCCAGGGTTACCATCTGAGCAGAAATTGGCTCAGTTCTAAGACCAAGGTCGAGACCAGAGCACATTAAAAAGGGGCTGCCACCTCGGAAGAACTTCCTTGAATGTCTCAAACTCTTCCAACACGTATCCATTGCAAAGTGGCTAAATGGGGGCTCTGCATCCAGTCTGCCTGGGTTCAAAGCCCCATCTACCTCTAGAGTAAGTTACTCAACCTTTATGTACCTCAGCATCGCCTGCTACAAAACGAGGAATAATAACAATACATCTTTGCAGGGTTGCGGACTTGACTAAAGGAATAAATACATGAAAGCACTTAGAATAGTACTGACACTTGTTATCACTGAATGTCCTTTGACAACATTCTATTTCTCATTCCTAAAACATGTTATGGTCTTTCATACATACAGGTAGGTCTTTCTTGTTAAACGCTGTACAGGGCCTGCTAAGATGGTCTTAATGCCATCATATCGAGGCAGTACCTTTCACAAGAGGGTGAAAGGCACCAGTTAGGAGAAAGTGCTCTCCCCTGGCTCTGTCACTAAGGACTGGCATGAAAGATGGATGTCACAATGTTATGAACCTCCCCTTAGTTCCAAACCAAACCAATCAACTCCCCCTGAGGCCACGTGGCAGAGAGATGCCCAACCCATAATTCCAAGTATTAGGATCAGATTTGAACTAGAAGATCAAGTTAGAAGCTAGCAGACCAGGGAAAATTGCATCCAAAGTTGACTTTGAAAGTCTCTTAAATCATGAGTTTAGAAAATGCTATTTTGAGTATCCAGTACTCTACCGTCATAGTAATGAATGGTAAATTTGGAGGACCACTTGGTTCTACCAAAGGAATGACCAGAGGGAAAGTCTGGGCATTCACATTATTCTGGCTTTAAGAGAAATATCAAATTCCAGGGTGAATAAAGGATGAGTATTCCCTCCAGCCTGTAAGGCTTGCTTCATTCTGCTTTACTTGAATTCTCTAAAATCTTAATGTATTTTTCATAGATTCATTCGTACTTGAGAAGATAATATCCATGAAAGCATCAAGCACTGAGACTGTAAGTGTTTGATCTGACCCATATGTGGTGCATTTTTCTGAAAGTTCAAGAGAAGCCATTTGGCCACCTGCTTCCTGTTTTTCTAAGTTGGAATTTCTTGCCAGCGCCCCTTTGAAGGGTCATAATTTTTATACTCTTGGGAACTGGACCCATCTTATACCATAGTGAGGACAAGGTGAATACCTTGTGAGGACAAGGTGAATATGCTGCTATAACAGAAATGGGTGAAAATAAGGGGCTGCAGTTCTAGTCAGAACAGATGTTCTCAGGCCTGTTTCAGGAGAGTTTAACCCCCACCATCTGGCAGTAATAACTGAACTCCCATTTCCCATTCTGTCAGGGCTTCCAGAGGCCATGAGGAAGTGAGCTTACCTCCCACTCTCCTCCAGTTTGCTCCTGACCAGCTGCTGTCCCGGGGCCATAGTTATCGAGCCTCATGGCCAGAAGCACTTTAGCCAACTCCTGGACTGCCCCATTCTCTTCCTTCTTCCGCCGACGAAGTCTAACCACCTCTTCCTCCTCAATCACCCGGTCTGCTTGAATTAGGTCAGCCTCCTCGGCAATCTCAATCAGTGAACCCTCCTCTTCTCCTTCTTCTTCCTCCTCCTCCCCTTCTGCCTGGGCTAAGAGGAAAGCAGGCAAGACAGGGGTGAAACTCTTGAAGCCAAAGAATGGAAGGGGACACTTATAAGAACTTAGATGTACGAAAACATTCTCAAGGGGTTTAAGTGGTTACTTCTAGCAGGGGAAACTGGGAGAAATGAGTGTTAGGGGAGGGAGACTTAGGTTTCCTTATATACTTTTTTGTTATATTTTTAAATATCATATAAACATATCCCTTTTTAAGAAAGGTTTCACTTATGTCAAATACACAAAGGAAGATATATGATGTAAATGGGCAATTTAAAGGATAATAAAAATACATAAAATGAACATCCAGGGTTGCCTCAGTGGCTCAGCTGGTTAAGCACCCGACTTTGGTTCAGGTCATGATCTTACAGTTTGTGGGTTTGAGCCCTGTGTTGGGCGCTGTGCTGACAGCTCAGAACCTGGAGCATGCTTCAGATTCTGTGTCTCCTTCTCTCTGCCCCCACTCCCGCCCCCGCTCATGCCCTCTCTCTAAAATAAAAACATTAAGAAAAAAAAAAATGAACAACTAGGTACGTCCCACCCAATTTAAGGAGAAAATCCCCAATTTCTTGAAGACACTTGTGGGCCTGTCTAACCTGAATTTGTATTGCTCATTCCCTTCCCTAGCTTTTTGAAATAACCTTACTATATACATAATGCATACACATCTCTAAACAACACACATCTAATTTTGGCTTTTTTTTTCATTTCTTGAGCTCTACATAAATGGAATATTATAATGTATTTTCCTACACCTTGCTTTTTCATTCAGCCCGTTTTTGAGATTCATGTTGCCATATATGCTGTAATTCATTCCTTTTCACTGTTGTACAGTATTTCATGATCTGAATGGACAGTAACTGATCCATGTGCTGTACAAATATTGATGAGTATTTGAGTTTTCTATTTTTCTGTTATTTGAAAGTGGTGTACCAATTAATATCTCCGCTAGCAGTGTATCACAGTTCCTACTGCTCCACCTTCTTGTCAATATAGCAAACTTGAAAATGTTTGGCAATCCGATGTGTAAGAGCATCTCATTGTGGTTTTATTAGCTCTTTTCTAATGAGTCCTTTCCATATGTTTATTGACCATTACTATTTCCTATTTTGTGATGTGCTTGTTAAGTGTCTTTTATTTACTTTACTATCAAGCTATTGTCTTTCTCTAATTGATTACAGCTCTTTATATATTCTAGGTATCACTTTCAAGTTTTAGTCTCCGGTCTTTACCATTTTCCACCTTAAGATGTGATTCTTGGTAGACATGCACTCTTACCTGTATTTTCAGGTCCTGCTGGAGCAACACTTTGGGTGAAAGAACCGACACCCAGGCCCAGCCACTCCAGCATCATGGAATGCTTCCAGCCCTGGAAGCAAATCCATTCACTATCCTGAGGAAGGAATTAATTATCAGTCATGAGAATTCCATGACAACCAGTGTAAAGGAAAGGTTTCTGAGAAGGATCAAAAGTAGTTCTCTTAAAATTCAGAGGCTGCAAGCTGGCAACCCTTGGGCAACGGGATCATTAAATACGACTTGTAGAGAATTTTAAAAATAAAAATTTCTGCTCTTGACAAAATCAGGATCTATGGCAGCAATGAGCCTGCATCTGAGATGGCAACAAATGGCTAAGAGTGGGTTGCTACCATTTCTTTTCCAGTCTGCCAAGTCCTCTCTACTTTCCAATGTCTCACACCCAGCTTGCTTTAGTCATTTATAGATTGACTGACTGACCCCTTCAGGCTTCTGGGTAACCCGAGAAATCACCAACTCAATGATAACAGAGCTACCATTTCAATGGGTTCCTGGCCAACCACTTTACAGGAATTGTGTCAGTTACTACTTAGAACATCCTTCGAACGCAGGCATTATTACCCGTTTGACTGTTGAGAGACTGCTGAGAGACTGTTGACTGTTGGGGATCATACTGGCCATGGCACACAGTCTATGTGACCTTAGGTCACTAAGGTCACTAAACCTGACTTCCAGGCTCTCTATAGGGGCTGGGTTGCCTTAAGATTTTGCTTTATAGAACAATCTCTTATAGCACACTAATTAAGTGGTTTATAAATACTAACTTGTTTATCCAAATAATAGTCCTATACCAATTACATTGATCTGTTACAAACTGCCATTTCTGCAAGTCAAACTTACAAATATTAGCAATTTCATATGGTTCAACTTAATGTTATTATTATCCCCACTCTATAAAAAAGGAAGCAGGCACAGAACAATTAAGTAACTTGCCAAGTGCAAAATCAGAATTCACATCCAGCATGCTAACTCCAGAGTCTTGCTCTTGACTAGTATACTCAGCACCTCTCCTCATGAAAAGGGACTTCTCACATTATGGCAGCATCAGATTATCCTAACAGCTAATGCTTCGCATTGTTGCTTCTGCTAGAGACTGCTTCCAAGTACTGAGGCAAGAGAAATGCTTACAGCCCCCAGGATGACCCCTACCTGTACTGGTCCATTCATCAGGCTTTTCCAATGCTGGGGGGAGATGTACTTCTCCAGGTGCTGTTCCCGGAGTACACCACGCATGGTACACTCCAGGGTCTGGGCCCCTTCATGCAGCTCTTGCTCTGACTCCTTCATTTGTGTCACAATCTGCCAAGAACAGAGGGAAAGAAATGATAAGCAAGTGAGATCATCCCCTAAACTCAGTTTCTGCCATGAGAGAAAACAAAGCTAAAACAGGAACAGCAAGAAGAGAGAAGAAATAAATAGACCAGTCAAAAAAGTCTTAATTTAAATAATCTTAAAACTGAAGGGTTACTATCTAAAATGTCTAACAGACTCCTACCAACCAGTAAGAAAAAGGAACAAATAACACAACAGAAAAACAGGCTAAGGATACTGTTGTGGAGACTACTTCTCTTCTTCTTGGTAATAGGGACTCAGAGTTTTGCTTGGGTACACTGCTGCCCAGCTAGAAGATGACATTACGCTGGCCAATGGGCTGTAAATAGGGCTGTTGGTGGTTTGCGGGGGGAGTAGCCTTAAAAGGTCCTGGCAGGGGCTGGGAGGGGTGGTATGCTCCTTTCTGCCCTTTTTCCATCTTGATTTTGAGGGCAAAGGTCACACCATGGGATTAACAGATGGAATGCTGGAAGGAACTGAGTCCTTCACCACTTTGTGGAGCACCTATTTCCTCTGGACTGCCTACCCAGAAAGCCACTGCTACCTAGTCTATTTCTACCATGAACTATCTCAGATATCCAAAGCTGGGACTCACACTCATGTAGGCCCTCCGGAGGTGCATGGGGAGGTTGCGACGGAATTCCCGCTTGTTCCTCAGCTCCCTCAGGGTGAACTGCTTCAGGATTTCACTGTTGCTCCTTCCACCTACCCGCACGATGCTGGTCTTTTGACACTTGTAGATGCCTATGGAGCAAAGTGGAGCATAGCAGAGGTGAGAGGAGCTATGCTGGATTCCCTCAGGTGAGAGGTGTCTGTGTTTTGGATGTTATCTCAGCTGGTTCCTTAGGGAACAAACTGGTACCTACAGGAATCCACCCTATTAATGACCAAAAAGCCCTCAGAGATGATATGACCTGCAGAGCAGTAAAATGTGTACTTATGAACACAGGCTTTATTTTTTTGAGAGAGTGAGCGAAAGCAAGCTGGGGAGAGGGACAGAAGGAGAGAGAAAGAATCTCAAGCAGGTCTCACATTCAGCACGGAGCCCAATGCAGGGCTCGATCTCACAACCGTGAGACCATGACCTGAGCTGAAATCAAGAGCTCAACCAATGGAACCACCCAGGCACCTCAGAACATAGGTTTAGAATCAGATATCTGGGAACCCAAACCTTGACTTCACCACTATTGCTATGTAAACTGGGGCAAGTTTCTAAACTTGAGGCTTCAGTTCTTCATCTGTGATTTGAAAGTTAAGCACTTAGTAAATGTTCTGTTATTCACTCTACAGGTATTTACCAACTGGTCACTATGTGCCAGGCATGTGCTAGGTTAAGATATAGCAGGTAAAGCACAGACTCTATTCCTAATTTGTTCTCAGGTCTCACACTCTGGCACAGAAGATACACGTTAAACAATTTCTCATAATAGCAATAAGTACAGTAAGTACTGTAAGTACATGATGCTGTAAATATATAAGAGGGCAACTTACCTAGTTTGGGTGGGGTAATCTAATATTTAAACTGAGACTCCAAGAATAAAAAATATTTAATCTGGGTGAAAGGAAGATATGGAAAATAATATTCAAGGAAAAGGAAAAACATATATTTATTCATTCATTAATACAATTAGTATTTTTTTGAGTGCTAGAATCCATAAATATAGCAAGAAAAAGGACCAACCCACACAGTGTTTATGGTCTAGGGTAGAAACTCATACAATAAATTGTTACATATGTAGTAAGTCTCTGAAGAAAAAATACAAAAGGAGGCTTAACTTTGTCTGGGGGCAACTGGAAAAATACACCTGAAGAGAGATTTAAGGGGAGACCTAAAGAATGAGTTGGAGTCAACCAGGCTAGATGACAGATGAAGTCAAGATGCAGAGAGAAAAAGTGTCTTCTAGAGATGGGGGAACAGCATGGCCCAAGGGAGAAGCTGGAGGAATTCAAGGAACTGCAGACAATCAGTGTTGTTGGAGTTAGGAAGAACAAGGGAAGAGGAAGGAGATAAGGTTCAGAGTTGGGTGGAGCAGACCAGACAGAGCCTGCAGGTCATGGATAGGACTACAGGTTTAGTTCAAATAGCAATAAAATTTAAGCTACCGAAGTTGGTGATGGTTCAACTATAAATGTCTTGATAGAGAACAATTTTGCCTAGAATTACCTTCCAGAAACTGGTCCAAAGCATGATTAGTATAACATACAACCAAGATGGGGAATTTCTGGACGCTAATTTGCCAGACAGGCTCATTGGTTAGAAGTGCCTGAACGATTTTTAGACCAACGTAGGTTTTGCCTAAAAAAGAAAGAAAAAGGAGAGTTAAAAAAAAAAAATAAAGACTTTCTAGAAGGAGTAATTAATTACTTACAGCAAATTATTATTTAAAAAAATCTGAAGTCATACACTGAGATGGTTTAAAAATCCAAGAAGCACAAATGAGTATTTTCAAGTGTCCCTGCTCTTCTCCCAGTCATCCAGTTCCTCTCTGGGAAGCAAACCAGTATTACCAGTTTCTCGTGTAACTTTCCAGAGTTAGTCATTCTATGCAAATGCAAACAAAAAATAAATATAGTCTTTCTCTAGCCTTCCCTTTTTTTTTCAATGCAAATAGCTGCAGACTATTTTCACTACTCTACATCTTGCTTTTTCACCTAATGTACCTTGGAGATAGCTATCAGCACATAAAAAGAATCCCTTCTGGTTTTTGCAGCTTTAAGATATTTTTTCACAACTGTAAGGTATTTTTTAGCCAGTTGTTTACTGTCTACTTGCTAACTCTCATCTAGCAAATTATTTAGAAATGCTTTCAATATACCACAGACTTGCCTTTGTGAAAGGAGGGAAAAACTCAGAGAAATCAACATTCAAGTTAGAGTTATGGGCTCATTAGTAAATGGCCAATAATTAATTAATTATGTCTACAAATAGCTAAATCCTTACACTGTGTCAGGCTGAGAAGTTAGCCACTGTTTTCAAAAAATCAAAGGTGAGTGAGGTAGCAATACAAGAAAATCAAAGATTTCAGTATAGCAAGATAAATAACAACAATTTCTTCCTTCCTTTTTTCCCTTCATTTGGGCTTTTTTTTTTTTTTTTTAAATGAAGTAGGCTCCACACCCAACATGGGATTTGAACTCACGACCCTGAGAGCAAGAATCTTGTGCTCCACAGGGGTGCCTGGATGGCTTAGTCACCTTTTTCCCCTTCAAGTAAGTATTGAGTGCCTAACAGGTGTCAGGCACTGGGTTAGATGCAAGAAATACCATAGTGAGCATAACAACTATGGTTCTTATTTTCCTGGAACTTACAGACTTGTAGAAGAGAAAGATAATTAATCACAGAAACAAATGTAAAATCATAAATGTGGGAAATGAGAAATACCCAGTACCAAAAAACCCAGATAACTGGGATTCTGGCCTAGTCAGAGGTTAGAAGAGACTTCTCTGGGGAAGTGAAAACTGAGTTAAGACTGGGCAAGAAGGAACAGGGATAGGGTTGGGAGGTTTCTGCCATATTCCAGGCTAAGGCTTGACTTCAGTGGGAGACGGGAGATAAATAGGCAGACAGGGGAGAAGTTTCAGAGGTAACATTGACTGGAACTTGATAATGGTTTGGCTAGGGTGGGGAACAGAAAAGGAAAATTAGGTTTCTAGTTGCAGGACTGGATGAATAAGGATACCTCAGAAGGAAAGAAAATCTTTATAATTTAATATTTACTTTGTCTCCTTCCTTCCCCTTAGAATAGATACTTTTTGGGATTCCCACCTCAAAAAGGACCCCCTTTACTACTTCCCCCTCATATTCACCAGTTCCTCCCTAGTAAGCATTTATGTGTGTGGCTTAAGCTAGCCTGAAATTATTACTACACTTGGAACTAATGAGTCCTAATTCAAGTGATAACATTAAGGGAAATTAACTGCAACATGTAGATTTTGAATATACAAAAAGCTCCTCCAAAGCAGTAAGAAGTCATTCAAAAAGAACCCAATCCACAGAAGTAGTAATATAAATAGCCAATAAACTGACAAAAGGATATTTAATTTCATTCTTTTAAAAAAAAAAAATTTTTTTTTTTTTTTTTAAGAGAGAAAGAGCAAGAGACTACGAGTGGGTGAGAGGGGCAGAGGGAGAGAGAAAGAATCTTAAGCAGGGCTTAAGGAGCTTCACGCAGGGCTCCATCACACGACCCTGGGGGATCATGACGTGAGCTGAAATGAAGAATTGGATGCTTAGAGCGCCTGTGTGGCTCAGTTGGTTATGCAACTGACTTCGGCTCAGATCATTGGTCTCACGGTTCATGAGTTTGAACCCCACGCTGGGCTCTGCACTGACAGCTCAGAGCCTGGAGCCTGCAGCCCGCTTTGGATTCTGTGTCTCCCTCACTCTGTCTCTCTCAAAAGTAAAGAAACGTTAAAAAGAAAAAAAAAATGTTGGATGCTCAACTGACTGAGCCACCCAGGTGCCCTTTTAATCTCATTCTTAATGAAAAAAATACAAATTAACCCCCGTGATATACATTTCCAGGGAGTGATTTGGCAATATCTATTAAAATTACACAGTTATATATTCTTTGATCAGGTTAGGAAATTTCTCTTCTGCATATGTTCTGTTTGTATATGAAATGATTCACAAACAAGGCTATTCACTGAAATATTGTTTGTACTAATAAATCTTTCCACACGGGACTGGTTAAAGACGTTATTCCACTGTATGGAATATTATGCAATCATAAACAAGAGTTACTACTTATGTACCAATATGAAAGGAACACCAAGATATTTTCTAAACGGACCAAGCAACATGTACAAGATGATTTCTAGCGTAATGGGTTAAAAAAAAAGTAAGGGGTGGGGTGCCTGGCTAGCTCAGTCAGTGGAGCACACAACTCCTGGTCTTGGGGTTGTGGGTTCAAACAAGCCCATGTTGGGTAGAGAGATTACTTAAAAATAAAATCTTAAAAAAAACAAACAAAAAGAGGGGTGCCTGGGTGGCTCAGTTGGTTAAGTGTCTGACTTCAACTCAGGTCATGATCTCACAGTTCCTGAGTTCAAGCCCCACATTGGGTTCTCTGCTGTCAGCACAGAGGTCACTTCAGATCCTCTGTCCCTCGCTCTTCCCTGCCCTCCCCAGTTCTCTGTCAAAATAAACTTTAAAAAATTTACAATAAATAAATAGAAAGAAAATCATAAAGTACAATAAATATATTCAATTCAAGCATTTGCTTGAATATTTACAGAATACCTCTGGAAGGATCAACAGGAAGATAACATTGTTTTAGGGAAAGGAACTGAGTGGAATGGTGGGAAGAGAGATTTAAAAAAATTTTTTGAACCATTTTTACTAAAACATAAAAAATAATGGTTCAAAATTTTTAACCTCACAGATCAGCAAAACCTGCTGATCAGCAAAAAACATTGAGATAACACACAATACTGGAGAAGATATAAGGAAATGGGAACACTAGTTCATTCTTGGTGAGAGTGTAAACTGGTACATCCTTTTTTTCTTTTTTAAGCCTTGAAAGCATCTCTTTAATTATGCATATTTTTCCATTATATAGGTGTTTCTTATCAGAAAAAAGTTTCCATTCAGTTACATAACTTTTTTTTTTTTAACGTTTATTTTTGAGAGAGAGTGAGCCAGCAAATGGAGAAGAGGCAGAGAGAGAGGGAGACAGAATCTGAAGGAGGCTGTAGGCTCTGAGCAGTCAGCACAGAGCCCGACGCTGGGCTCGAACTCACAGACGTTAGATCCTGACCTGAGCCAAAGTTGGAAGCTTAATAACTGAGCCACTCAGGTGTCCCAGGTTATGTAACTTTTTATTGTGAGTTGCTATTACTTTATCAGTGTTTTTTATTTTTCTAAAGATTTTAAGTAAACTCTACACCCAAGATGGGGCTCGAACTCAGAACCCTGAAATCAAGGGTCACGTGCTCTACTAACTGAGCCAGCCAGTCAATAGCCTTATTAGTGTTTTTTAAAGAGCTCTTTCCAGTGTTTTTTTTGCATGTGTGTGTATCCTTTATGGAGGATAATTTAGCAGTACACACTATAACTATTAATGTGAATTCCCACTTTAGGAAATAATAAGAATACCTAAAGATAAACACATACCAGATACATAGATATATAGATGATGGACACTTACCAAAGCACTCTATGTAATGACAAAACAAACAAACAGACAAACAAAAAACATCATGGTACACTCACTCCTTACAGTGAATGCAGGCATAGTAAAAACAGTGAGACACATTTCTAAATGTGACTGGAGTGTAACGAATGTAAAAAATGTCTGTAACATGTTATAAAAATAACTGACCATTTATGTTATTGAAAGAAAAAAGTATGAGTGCATGTATGTAAACATAAGAATACAGACACAGAGATAGATCAATGGTCACCTTTGAGAACATCTGGAAAGATACACATCAAACAACAGCAATTATCACCACAAAGTAGGATTAGAGTGGCATATGGGGATGAGGGTGCAGAGAGGCATATTTCCATGAGAAGTATGGTGTAGTAGTTACAAGAGGCAGGACTCTATAGAGTCAGTGCCTGAGTTCAAGTCCTAGGTCTATCACTTACCACCTTTATGAACTTCAACATATTATTCAACCTCTTTGTCTTAGTTTTTCATCTGTAAAATAGAATGGTTTCTACTTCACAGAGCTGTTGTGAGGATGCAATCAGTAGACACAACACTACTAGCAAGTAGTAAAATGCTACTTGGCACACAGTGCTAATATTATGTTATTTGATATTATTTAATTTAAAGTAATATAAAATTAAATAAAAATTAACATAGCCTTTGATGAAGCAAAGGTCATGCATCTTCCTAAATTTGACCCCTCAGCAGTCTTCTCTAACCTAGTGACTTTTATTACCATGCATACCAATGAACAGCTACTTTGTAAGTAGGTTTGATGCCCATTTCAGGAGAATGTTTCTAATCAAGACACTCCAGAAACCTAGAGACAAGCCTCCCTTGCCTATCTCATAGGGAAGAGGTCACGTGATCTGAAAAATTCTCTTACCTGTTCCAGGAGGTCCTTGAATAATAGCCAGTTCCCTTGTGAGAGCAAACTGCAAGGCTTCCATTTGGGAGTCATCCAGCTTCAGGGCTTCTTTTGAGGGCCACTGGCTAGGGTCTAAGACATTCACTCTGGGATATCTTAAGCCTTCGGCATTCCTCAGAGAATCCTCAGTGGCTGAGGGATTCTTCATCAAGGGAGTGAAATCATATCTGCCCCCCATTAGCAAGTACCTTGGCTCCCTCACGTAAGAGTCACATTCCACAATGTTCCTCTGGAAGGGGACATCCTCCTCCTGGACCTCCTGAAGTCCTTCCAGGACATGCCTATAGGCCTCAAAGTATGCAGTTGTCTCCACCATAAGGAAAGAGTCAGAGGGCTGGACCTCCGCTAGCAGCTGTTGGCTCTGCTCATTGAAAGAGAGCTGGACAATTCCTCGGCAGAGATCTTCCTGCTCCCGATTAGACACGGTGGCAAAAAGAAATGTTTCAAAGTTGTCCTTGGACATGCACACCAAAGATCCATAGAGCAACCGCTTGGAATTCTGCCAGCGAACAAACTTCAGTGGTTTTGTGTCAAACTGCACCTTGTAGACAATGCCTGATGAGGAACACACGGGGGTGATAATCCTGGTATCGAAGTAGATTCGAATGTCATCAAATTTTCTCTTCCTGAGGCCTTGGTCTTCAAAGCTTTGGAGAAGTTCCAAAATGCCTTCACGTAGGGGTCTAACAAAATCTTCTCTCAGGAGTCGGAAGTGGGTATCCAGATAGATAGCAGTGCTGTCGTATTTTCCGGTAATGATGTTGGGACGAAGGAATGGCCTCTCATCCAAGTGCACTTCATTGTAAGTAGGGTAAATGGGCATGGTCCTGTAGCTCTCAACATGGTCCTCTGCCTCAGGCTGCACTAGAGTGTAGGTATCCACCCTTAAAGTGCCCTCTCGCCTCTTTTCCTGCAGATGTTCGATGATGGTCTGCACCTTTTCCAGGTTCTTCTCTGTCTCCTCTTCTATGTCAACCCCAGAGGCTCTCAAAGCGTTAAGAGAAGCTGGCAGGAGGGAAATGAGCATGGAGGTTTCCTGCACAGAGCTGGCGGGGAAGACACTTACAAGGTCCTGGAGGAGAGAGATGATGTTGCTAATGTGTTCTGGATACTGGTTTCGAATGTCCGGGATGGGTTCAGTGACCATTCCTACCACATAAGTTGGTAGGCAGACTTTGAGGAATTTGGAGTTCTTCAGTATGCCCAGGACATGGAGAACACTCTGGCGGTCCATTTTGGAACTGCAAGCCTTCCTAAGAACCTGGCAGATGAGCTCAAGGAAGTTGGATTTCATAAAAGAATGAGACAGGAGCTCTTTCAGTCCTAAACTTGTGGCAAGAGTGATGACCACCTCAGAAGGGTCTTTCTGCAGAAGACTTTCTAGGAATTTGTAGCCCAGTTTCTTCACTTGCTGTGGCTGTTCTGCAGGCTTCTGGTGTGGGGTTCGCCACTGCTGGAAGTTTTCATCGGACCACGGTGGTCTGTGGTTCCTTCCCTCCTGGTTGCCATTTCTCCGCCTAGCATCATTTTCCTGACCACGTCTTTGGCCTCTAGGTTCATCACTAGTGCGCCCCTCATGGTTTCTCCTTCCCTGATGTGGATTCCTGCCCATAGCCCCAAACCTTTCTTCTCTTTGCCGTACAGGAACAGCATGGTTGGTGGCCCTAGGCTGCCTTCCAGGCTGGTTAGCCCCTCCTCTGAGAGCATTCACTGGTGAGTTATTGGCCTGATTTCTAGCTCTTGGTGGTAATTCTCCATCCACAGGCCCTAAACACAATGGGAATACTGGGTAAGCACAAAAGTCAAGGTACAAGGAAATCTAACAGAACAACAAGGGACATACTCTCATTTTCCAAAACAACAAAGGAACTTAGGTTTTCTTTGCAGAGAAAAAAGACTTCCTATGAAATCATGTAATAAATGTAAAATAGATTACTGTGGTTGCAGCACATACTATGAAAACATTGTTTTTTCAAAGGGTGCAAAAGGGAAAAAGAATAAACATTTGTTGGGGCGCCTGGCTCGCTCAGTCAGAAGAGCATGCAACTCTTGACCTTGGGGTTGTGAGTTCACGCCTCACGGTGGGTATAGAGATTACTTAAATACATAAACTTAAAAAAAAAAAAAAGAAACATTTGTTGAGTGCCTAATCTGTGTTAGAGGATAAATACTTGGAGTATCTCATTTAATCCTTCATGAGCTGAGATTATTTCAGAGGGTCAAAAAGATCAGCTCATTGCTTCTGAGTCTTCTGCCAGTACCAAATAATAGCCAAAGCATGAATTTCAGAGCAAAACAGTCCTGATTCAAATCTTGTCCTTGCCACTTCCTCACTGTATAACCTTGAACAAGTCAAATACTTTCTTTAAGCCTAAGTATCTATGTAGGTGTAAAGACTAAACGTTTGTAAGATGCTTAATAGTATACCCAACATGTAAAAAGTTCTCATTAATGTTATTACTAGTAGCACTAGAAATACTTTTCCATTGGGAATACTCTATTGATTTCCAGGCCACTGGATCTGCCACTAAACAATTATGTTACAGGCAACACAGGCATCAAGTGGGATAAAATTACAGGAGAAATGCTTCTTGAAATTTGTCCAGCATCAGATGGCAAGGGGGAAGGTGGGGTTTCCTTTACCAAGATGTTTTTGAGCTAGTTAATACATTGAGAATGAAACTGAAAAAGGAAACTCAAATTTGTTTTAGGAAACTGAAAAATGAAACTCAAGTTTTTCTCCTTTCTGAAGCACAAGTTCATCCACATAGTATTATTTACTCCCAGCCCTCAGATAAGAAGTTGTTGGGGGAAGGAGGAGATATATCAAGTCCACACATGAAAGCTAACATCACCCTGTGGATGAAGCTGAACTTGTCTTCCTTAATTTGCCACAACTTTCAGAAGTAAATTTGGCCAAATTAACCAAGAGCCCACTGTCTTTCACTTTCGTTTCCTATAAAATTGATGGAGCTGACCCAACTTGGCAGAATTACTTGGAGCTTTTAAATACAAAGTAAGATTGTGTACAATGATGTGAGAATAAAAATGTTATGAATGCACATCATATTCAAGATGACTGTACCATTTCATGACATTAGATGCTAAATCTATTTATGTGCACTTTTCCTTGTTTTGTACTTTGCAGAGAAAATTTTGAGGTGACAACATAAAGGAACATTTGGCAAAATATAAACCCTGTATTACTGAAGTCTAAATTTTATAAGTGTTACCTTATTTACTTTTCAAACTCTCAAAATATCAAAAGAAAGTCCTTCTAATATTTCAATCTGACCCAAAGACTTGATGTTTTGAAGAATTAAAATTGGTATTGTTTCTCATTCTTTGAATAGTCACACAGCTCATAAAATAAAATTCTACAGTTCTTCCTCATTTATTCTACAGCTAAAACTCAGATGACATGTTGTAAACTTAGGGAAAAACAGGAATCCATTTGGTTTTGTTTGAAAGTTCTAAGCAAATAGAAAAATCATAGCAGTAGAGTAATGTTTTTGGAATGAGCTTTACTTTGGTGACTAGGATTCTAGACATATGCCATTAAATTAAATACATATCCATTAGCCATGTATGGTTATTAAGAATCTTAGACATGGTTAGCCTGAATTAAGATGTGTAACTTTGAACACTGAATACCAAAAATAGGGTAAACATCGCATTAAAGTTTCTTTATACTGATAACACCTTAAAATGATAATATTTGAAGAGCGCCTGGCTGGCTCAGTTCTAACAGGCGACTCTTCATGTCGGGGAGGGGGGGTGGGGGGGGTGTCATCAGTTAGAGTCCCACCTTGGGTGTAGAGATTACTTAAAAATAAAATCTTTAAAAAAATGATAATGTTTGAGTATTTAGGGAAGTAAAAATACTGAAATTATTAAAGTACTTGACAATAAAATGTTTGTATTCAGTTACTACAATAAATGACATTATTTGGATATACTCATTTAAACACATGTTAAACAAATTACTATTAAATTTTTAAAATGGATTTCATGTGTTTCTTTTTGCTTTTTTAAAAATGTTTATTTATTTATGTTTGAGAGAGCAATAGCATGAGTAGGGAAGGGGCAGAGAGAGAGGGAGACAGAGACTCCCAAGCAGGCTCCATGATGTCAGCACAAAGCCAGATGCGGGGCTTGAACTCACAAACCACAGGATCATGATCCAAGCCAAAACCAAGAGTTGGGACACTTAACCAACTGAGCCACCCAGGCACCCCCATCTTTTTACTTTTTTAAATGATGCTACTAGAAAATGAAAAATTACATTTCTGGCTTGCATTATGTTTCTTTTGGGTAGTACTGCTCTAAAAATTATTTCCAATTCAGACACCTTATCACTGTCTTTGTTAATATGAACTATACCCATTCATCAGCTCTTAGGAAAAGGAGAGGGTTGTCTATTTTTCAGTCATTCATGCTGTGGCTAAGGAATAAGCCATTCTTTACTTGAGAGAGGCTGTTAGTCTTAGGCGGGTCTGCTCATTCACAGGAATTCAATTTCCTTCCCATTAAGTAGAAAATCTTGCTCACCTCTGTGGTTAGTATAGGGATTTCTTGGCCTGGCCTCCAAACAAGGTCTTCTGTCCTCCATGTCTGAGTTACCTGAATTCCTCCACGCTCAGGTTATTTTCGGTTATCTGGAAATCTGCACAGATTGAGAGAGATCAAGGCCCCTGAAACACAGCAGCTAGCAGAAAAATACCCAAAACAGCATCAAGCCAATCCTCCTGCTTCCACATCTTAATGATTTGTAAACTAACAGTTAAACACAGATTTAATCACAGGCACAAGTGTTCAACTCTGTGAATGCCCAGTATGATATAAAATGTTAAATTCACCATTTAGGTGATTTCAAATTCCTCCCTCCCTCTTATCCTTGCACTTCGTTGGGGCAGAGGGAGTGTCATCAATTCCCATTCAGAACTACTGTTTGGTTTATGTCTTTAGCCAAGTTACTTAATCGGTTGCTAGGTTTCATTTTCCTCTCCCACGAAGCAGACAAATATTGTTGCCAGGGAAGAAAGAAGTACATTTTTGTTAATCCAAAAACCATGTATTCACCATGCCATCCAACAGTTATGTTGTACAGAACTCTATAGCTTACAGTATTCTACAGTTTGTAAATAATTAGTGAGCAGTTATCCCTTATCCTATCGTTTGGAATGCAGCCAAACCGATTAAGCCCTCTGTTCTACTGAACCAAAGAGAAAAAATTACATATTTCAATAACCAGAGGCTTAGCATCTACAGAATGCTGTTTCCCCAGGACCAGCTAGAAATCTGCAGTTTTTTCCTTCTCCTTTCTTCTTAAAGATTTTTGACAGTGATCCTGTAAGAGGAAGAGGAAGCCCCTTTAAGGGAACTTCTCAATGCAACTCATACATATCATATGAGCCGAGGCTAGGGAATGAGTGGGTGACTCAGAGTCCCCAGCAAAGGGATTTTTGAGACTGTCCCTGTAACTGACTTTTAAAATATTCATAGTTGGAAACTGTGAATAGATTTGGCATTATATGAGGAGTAGCTTTTATCCTCTTCAGAAAAAGGAGTCCTTTTCCTTCCTGCCGGGAATATTTTGGGTGAATCTCTTCTCTCATCTTACCAAACCCAGCTCTCAAGTGCATTCAGTATTTTGGGTGTGTGTGTGTGTGTTTTAATTAAAAAAAAAAAATTCTGAGGAGAAAATGCCTTCTCCTCTGGTTGAAAAATACTAAAATAGAAACTCAAATTTTCTGAAAAGGGGTAAAAGAAATGGGAAAAAAGAAAAAGGGAGGAGCAGAGAGAACAGGAAATGCTACGAAAAAAAGCAGACTAAAGTGAGTTTCTTTGGGAATCAAGGCCTAAAAGGGCAGGAAGAAGAAAATCAGTGATGGTCAAGGTGGTAGAGGGGTCATATCAGAGAAGGGTAATGGGGGGGGGGGGGGGGGGTAGGAGGGAGGATGGAGGAGGCTGAAACCAGAGGCCGGAGGTGGGTTATCAGGCGGATTCTCCAGGGTCCCCAGAGGATAGAAGGAGGGACGGAGGGGTCACCGGCAACCAGGAGCCCAGGAGTTTCTGATGGAGATATTATGGGGTCGGGGGAGGTTAGGGTTAGGACCGGGAAGTGGCTAGGCTGGGGCAGAAATGGCAGGGAGGTAGGGGGGCTTCAAGAAGGTCTGGCTGAGCCCCGATGTGGGGGGGGGGGGGGGGGAGGCCGGTGTTGGAAATGGGGATGAGGAACCCAGGTGCTGAGGGTGAAGGAGGCGGTGGCCGGGGAGGACACAGGAAGACGAAGGGGGCGGCCGGGGCAGAAAATGAGGGCAGACATGGGGGTGGGAGGCGGAACTAGCTGATGGGGCCGGAGGCAGAGGTGGCGACGGGGGCGCCGAGGGGGTGGTGAGGCTCTGAGGGACGCACGTGGGGCTCTGAGGTGGGTGATGGGACGGCGTCCTGAGGGGGCGGCGGGGATGCTGAGGCAGGTAGGGGGCACTAGGGGCTGAGGAGGCGGCGGGGACGCTGAGGCGGGCGCCGGGGCTCGTGGCGGCAGATGTAGTGGCGGGGCGGCGCGGGCGCCGGGGCTCGCGGCGGGCAGAAGCAGGTTCGGGGCCGGGGCGCGGGACGGGGGGGGGGAGGTCACTCACCCGGCTCCGGCGCTTCTTCTCGCAGCCACCGCCGCCGCCGCGACTGGTGCTCGGACTCCGGCCCAGGCTGGTCCGCGGCCCCGCCCGGCGCCGCGCACTTTCGGTTTCCTTTCCCCCCGCAGACACTGGGCGGGGCGAGGGGCCGAGAGGAGGGGAGGAGGAAGAGGGGAAACAGTGGAGTTGAGCGGGGGGGGGGGGGGAGGAGAAGGAGGAAGAGGAGGAGGAGGAAGAAAAGGAGGAAGAGGAGGAGGAGGAGGGGACCTCTGGGCTGCGAACGAGGGGGCCGGGCCCTGATGCTCTGCCGGCGCCTCCGCCCTCAGGCCCGGCAGGGGCGGGTGGACGGACTGGTGTCGCCTCAGCTCCCCACGGCGGCGGGGCCGGCGGGCTCGGGCGGGCGCGGCTGAGGGGAGGGGACTGAGGAGGGCGGGTTAACAGCGCCCAGGGCCGTCGCAGGCCTGAGCCCGCCCCGGAGGAGGGGGAACCCGCCGGGTGGCTTGGTGCGTGTGAAGCGCGACATGGCGGCGAGGCCGACGAGCCCTTGTGGCCCGGAGTGTACCGGGAAGGGGGCGGGGCTAGGGCGGCCTTGACAACCATAAGATAGCCTTCGCCCCGGCGACTCCGAGACTACATTTCCCAGAGAGCCCCGCGTGGCGCGGGAGGGAACGGGAAGTGCCACCGGCACAGTGCGCAGGCGCGAGAGCCTCCTCTGGTTATATAAGAGAGGTCTAGGGCGTTTCTCGTTCCTTTGCGTCTTTGGCCCTGGTTCTTCTGTCTTGTGTTGGGTCGTACCTCATCCGACCCATCCGATGAAGTCTGGGCCCGGAAACTCGGGTTTGCTACTGTGTGTGGTGAGTGGAGATCCTGTTGTTTTCTCTTCGAGATCTCTGTTCCTCCTTTTTCCTCTTTGCTGTCGCCCCTGCCCGGTCTCTCTCTACTGACCTTAAATGGGCCTTAAGGCTTTGAGGAGACGAGTTTAAACTGGGAAAAATCCGCGCCTGCCTGCGGACCTGAGGAGTCCTTGGCTGGTGTAAATGATGACTTCGCTTTTTTCCCCATCAGATCGACAATGGTGATGTCTTTGAACACTTGCCAGTTAGTTCTGATACACCAGCCTCACGAGGCCCGGCCATGTTCTTTTCCAACCGTGGGAAGGATGTCGATTGATGCCCCTTTTTTGGTTCGCAGGTTGGCGCGATCAGAGGGTACCGAATGGATCTTGGAGGAGGGAGGCACTCGCTGCTGGGCCTCCAAGAGACCCCCACGTAGACGTCTCCAGCCTTCGGTCTCCTGACTTGGGGTAAGCATAGGTCTCCTGGCCTATTGTAGGAAATGCGTGCTGTGGGGAGCCTTTTCACCTGCTAAGCAGACTTGGGGGGAAAGAAATGAAGATTTTAATTTTTGACAGAGCGTGAGTGGGGGAGGAGCAACAGAGAAGACAGGATCTGAAGCGGGCTCCGCGCCCATTGCAGTGAGCTCCATGCGGGACTGGAACTCACAAACTGTGAGTCGTGACCTGAGCCAAAGTAGGATGCTCAATGGACTGAGCCACCCAGGTCCCTCTCTCTGTCTTAATGTTTATTTTGAGAGAGCATTCCCCTGAGTGCAGAGCCAGATGAGCGACTTGATCTCATGAATTGTAAGATCATGGCCTGAGCAGAAATCAGGAGTTAAGAGGCTCAACTGACTGAGCCACCCAGACGATCCAAGGAATGGTCTCTTTAAGGTGAATAGATGCTAATTTTTTAAGGCTTATTTTGAGAGTACGTGGGAGCGGAGGTGAGACCAAGAGAGAGGGGGTAAGAGAATCCTGACTGAGCCACCCCGGGGCCCCTAGCTCATTGTTAAATGCCTTAGTGCTCCTGAAAGCACATTTTTGGGTCCCATTCCTTCACATGTGATGTGGGTTTTTTGGTTTTCGTTTTTGTGATACACCGTTGTGTGCACTTAGATTTCCAAGTGGATGGATAACACGATCATGGGGCAGCCTGGTGCGGTGGAGGCCGAGGCTGTGTGTGCTGGTGGTAAAAGGGTTCACCTAAGGCAGAACAAGGGAGATGGAATACACTGCAAGGGAGAGACTGGCAGGAGGCAGTGCGGGGGTGGGGGTGTAGTTACGAGAGACTTTAAAATTCTAAGTAGTCTCTACACCCTTTGTGTAGCTTGGATTTCCGACTCCAAGATCGAGTCACATGCTCTACCAACCCAGCCAGCCAGATCGATGCCCCACGTAAGGATTTTTTTTTTTATTTTTAAAGAAAAGCGAAGTGTGTTGACCTAGACGCTCAAGCTAATCTTGCACTGTGTACCCTTTAAATTCACTTGAGTCCAGGAATGACCTCTTAAGGGCAGGACTTAACTGGGGGGACAGATTTTTCTTAAAACTTGCAGTCCCAGAGTGTTTCTGTAAGTACACCCTCAGAAAGCAGGGGTGTCTATCTTAGTTGTTACTGCCAACAGAATACAGGTGTGCTCAAACGTTGACTATGCAGGTGTTAGAAGTAGATCAAGCAAATATTCCTTGTTCAGTCCTTTTTCTGCGAGAACAAGAGCTCCCTACTGGCATATATGATGACTGAACTTTTTTCCCCAACAGATCGACCATGTTGATCTAACTTTTCTAAGCCAGTTTTTGTCTGATATGCCAGTTGGAGCAGCTCCTCTATTCCCCACACCCTTGGGCATCTAGCTGATTGGGACCTCCTGGTTTTTTTTCATCTCAGATTTACTGTTGGCAGAAAGCAGGCTTCCAAGTGGACCAGAAGTGGGAAGTGATGTCCACGTGGCTGAGTAGACACAGGATCTGGAGAAGGGAGAGGTAGTAACTGCTTTTCTTTTAAATTGTAAGTGATCTCTACACCCAGCATGCAGCTCAAACTCAGGACACTGAAATCAAGAGTTGCATACTCTTCCAACTAAGCCATCCAGGCACCCCTACTTTCACTTTAATTTTAAATGTGGGGATTGTCCTCCTCGTGTTCTGTTCTAACTCAAATTTGGTCATTGCAGCTGATGACATAACTTTTTTCCCCATCAGATCGACCCTGTTGATCTAACTGAACCATTAGCCAGTGTTTTGTCTGATGCTTTGGCCCCAGAGATAACTTCTATCTCTATCCTTCTATGTGGGTTTTGTTTTTAGTGGGGTTTGAGCTTGCTCTGCTTTTTTCCTCCAAGGAATTGGGTCCTTTATCTTGGTTTTATCTGCTAACTTCTTACAGGTCCGGAGCCCTGTGAGGCACAGGGCAGTAAGTCGATTGATGTAGACTGATCTGCTTGTTTCAAGTCTGTCCCATAACAGGTGAGGTTTCTGCAAATGGCATTATTTGTCAGTCCCCTTGTAAGAAGGTTAAATGTGCTTCCCCCCCCAATAGTGGTGTTGCATTTGCCCGCTAGGGAATAACCTAGGAACCCATTTCCCAAGTGGGAGGGGAGAATTGAGGAAGACTGTTAACCTATTGGTACTGCTAGGTCTTGGAAGAAGGGGAAAAAATGAAGTTAATTCTGTCTGTCTTGGCAGAAAATACAAAAAAGCAGGAAGCTCCAGGTCATGTTTCAATTGGGATTCTTTTTTGTAAGAAAATCCTTGCTACATGGACCTCCTCTTGAACATGGCAGCTTGCTTCTAGAATGTTTGGTACTTATTTGTACATCCACCTAGTTCCTGAAGTCTTAACCAGATGTCTCATATCCTAAACAAGGAGCATTTTGTATCAGAATTACATGTCAGTATTACTGATTGTAATCTTTTTTTTTTTTTTTTAAGGATTTTCTCAACTGGAGTTTGAATACAAGCCTCGAAAAAGATTGGCCTTGACCTTGTGCTTTTCTGAGAAAGGATAATTAATAGTTCTGGATGAATCAGTCTCACAAGGCTTTTGTGTAACCTGAAGACTGTCTAAGGGCCTGTGTGCATTTTGAAGAATAAAGAATTATTGTTGAACTGTGGTAAAATTTCCAACTTGTATCTTCCCAATCTGGAGTAAGAAAATAAAATTCTTCAAGTAAAAATGCTCTTATAGTTGGTTAACAGATAAACCTTGAACCCAGGGGTAATTAACAAAATGTCTACAGGGGTCAAACTCCAGGGTCAGAGCAAATGGAGGGCAGATCCCAAACTTGGACAAGTAGATTCTTTGCTTTATAAGTGACTTAATGAGATTAGTAAATGGGATTGGGGCTATACTTGATTTGGAAAATACCAGACTGGCCAATTTTCCTTCTCCTTTGTCTCCTCCTAGTGTTTCTTCCCCTTGCCCAATAATTGTAACAAATGTCCTAAGAGTCTAACCTGAGAAAGATGGCATTCCACACTGGGCCATTTATATTGTGCCTTATAAACTAGCTCTTGGTATTGACTCCGGTGATCACCTCTCCTTGAGTGTGTTGGACCTAGTGATTCCAGTGACTAGAAAACCACAGAAGAGGGTAGGTCACGAGATTAGATTCCTGATTTGCTAATTCTCTGGCTAGTTCCCTTCATATCTGTCTTCGGCTTGCTTGCTTTGTTGAAGCAAGCTCTCCTGTGAAACATCTATGCAACAAGGTGGACTCCAGCCACGGACTGAATTGGGGAGCAGATCCTTCCCCAGACAAATTCTAAGATTAAGTCCCTGAATTCAGCCAGCTGACCTTCCTGAATTTCTTGTCAGCACATTAGAAACTGGTCCCCAAGCTACATTTCCAGACTTGTGTTCCCCTTCCTGTATTCAATTTAAACTTCAAAAGCTGAACTGATCCCTCCCCACTGCCCCTCCCACAGTCCTATCCCAGGTATTGGCAACACCTTCAGTCTAGTTGCTCAGGCTGAAAACCTTGGGAATTAACCCTTGACATTTCGCTTGTGTGAATCCTATTGGTTTCTGCCTTCAGATTACATCTGAAGTTTGCCCCTCTTACCATCTGTTTGTGTCACTGCTGATTCAAACCATCCTCCAAGCTTTCATTACTGTCCTTTCTACTACCACTCCCCCTTAAGATCTGTTCCGCAGCTGGAGTGATCTTGAAAACCAAAGAATCACTCCACGTCCAGCGTCCCCACCTCACGCAGAGTAGAAGCCAGTCAGCAGCCCGCACCATCTTCCTTGATTTCTGACCTCCCATCCCTTTGTCTCAGCCATCAAACTTCCTTCCACTTAAGGATCACTCCTATTTCAAAATATTTGGACTTGATGTTCCCTCCGCCTGGAGTGACCAATCCTAGCCTCTTCGTATCTTTGCCTGGTTCGCTCCCTTGTCTCAATCAGCTGTTTATTCAATGTCACCCTCTCTGGGGACCTATCTAAAATAATCTGTTCCCTTTCTATTCCTTTACCCTGTATTTTATTTTCATATTACTACTGCCTAATAAATAGTACCTATGCATATGTGACATTTTTAAAATATATAGTGTGTGTATATATATATGATATAGTATGTGTGTGTATATATATATATATATATATATACACACATAGTATGTGTATATAGTGTATTGTCAGTGTTCCCTCACCCCCGCCCCTATTAAACCAGAACTCCATGTAAGTAGCAACTTGCCCTTTGTAGCCCCTCCACAGCAAGTGGCACAGTCCCTGGCATGTGGTAGGCCACTCACTAAGTATTTGTTAAATGAAAGAATGAATCACACACTTCGCCTTTTGGCTGGACTGTGCTAAAGCACTTGACATGCACACTTTGTTACTCATCACAACAGCCCAGTGAGGAGAAAACTGGCATGATTCTTACCCCAATTGTACAGGTGGGGGAGTGACGCTCAAAGAGTCAGTTCCCCAGCTCTATACAAGAGACAGAATTGGGTCACCAACTGATGTGTTTGATTCCAAAGCGCCCCTCCTTTTTCCTCTCCAATTTATTGCCTTCTACTAGAACAGGAGGGTTTTCTGTTCTTATCCTCTGCAGTTTCCAGACCTATTCCTTGCATATAGTAGGTGCTCAATAAGGCAAAAATGGCCAAATGATTCCTTTGGTCATTGAATTATCACTCACAAACTGGCAGCATGAAGACATAATCCATTCCATAAGTATTGAGTACCTACCATGTGCCAGGCTCTGTTCTAGGTGTGAGAATATAAATTGTGTGTGTGTGTGTGGGGGGGGTGTTATTGCCAATGTGGAAAATGAACTTGCCAATGGAGGAAAGAAGAATAAAAAATAATAGTATGTTGGGGTGCCTGTGTGGCTTAGTTGGTTGAACTCTTGGTTTCAGCTCAGGTCACGATCTTGTGGTTCGTGGGATGGAGCCCTGTGTCGGGGTTTGCTGACAGTGTGGAGCCTGTCTTTCTCCCCACCTCTCTGCCCCACCCTCGCGCATTCTCGCCCTCTCAAAGTAAAAAATTAAAAAAAAATAGTAGCCTGTTATTTAATGATGAATACAATAGAGAAAACCCATTACAGTGGGGAAAAGGGATAAGAATGGAAATGTCAAGGTGGACATTTGGGTACAGAGCTGAACTAGATCAGAGGGTAAGTTGTGTGAATATCAGTGGGATAGTACATTGCAGGCCAGTGCAAAGGCCTTGAGGCAAAAACATGCCTGTTGGTTGCTGTGTTGAGAGTAGAAAGGAGGCCAGTGTGGCTTTGAGTGGAAAATTGGAAGGTCTGGTCATTGTGGACTCGTTTTCCTACCTGGTAATAATGACTGTGGCTGAATAACATCCATCCCTTTGGGCAGGGATGCCCTTGTGCTTTCCAGGTCACCACAGGTCTCACCATGGTCTGCTTCCCTCTTAGGTACCGGCCCCTGCAGTAATAATCATAGTAACCACGGCTAACATTTACTGAGCCCTCACTATGTGTTAATTACAGTTCTTTACATGTAATAAAATATTCTTCCAACAACCCTGTGAGGCAGGCTGTGTTATTAACCTCATTTGACAATTGAAGGAATGGTCTCAGGTGAAACAACTTGCCCAAGGTCAACACAGCTGGTAAGAGTGGCAGAGCCAGGATTCGAGCCCTGTCCGTCTGGCTCTTAAGTGCAGCCGATAGCTCGTATGCCGCCTAATGGATGTAGGAAAGAGTCAATTTTTGGCTCTTAAAAGTTCAAATGCTTTTGCTGGGTTTCCTTGTTGGAAGAAGTGGCCCCAAATGCCTGCCAGCTAGGGACCAAAGAAGCTCCTGAGAGATCTCCCACCCACCTTGTTTCTTGGGTTTGCTGTCACTGCTTCCCTGAGCTCCAGGGCCAATGGTAGGTCTCGGATACCCGAATTCTGCATCCTGTCTCCCTAGCTTCAGTCCCACCAAACAGTTGATGCTTCAGTCTTATTTTACTTCTTTGTCCTAGCAGAGGGGTCTGGCAAATAACTTCACCTCTACAAGCCTCAGTTTCCTCATGTGTGAAATAGGGGTTCATAACAATATCTACTTCCGATAATTTGTAAGGTTCACTAAACTCATGTCTGCAAAGCATTTAGCCCAAGGCCTGGAAAATAGTAGGGACGCAATACATATCTAGTGAATAAACAAATCTTCCTGCCACACTGAGATGGGAGGTCTGTGTTAGGGTACTACAGGGATAAATGTGTTCGTTGAGTGCTTATCATGTGTGATATTTTGTTAATTATTATTTAATCTATATCCCAACCCTGCTTGTTATTACCCCATTTTATTTTTATTTTTACTATCCCATTTTAAAGACAGGAAAACTGAGGCTCAGGGAGGTTTACCAGCTTACTTGAGGTTACACACCTTGGGAGTGACAGCTAGGATTTGAACTCCATCCTGGGCCCCTAGTTTCTATGCTCTACTGTCTTGCAAGGGCTTTTGCTTGAGAACCTCACTAGCTGCATTAATGGAATCACAAGCATTTCTGGGAGGCTGTGGGGAAAGATAAGGACCCACAGATCATCTTGCAGAATTCCAGCAAGGAGATGGTATTGTCTCCCCCACACCTCACTTTTTGTTGTCCGGGAACAGAGCAATTTTATAACTGGTTCTGAGTCTGGGACTAGTCCTGACCCCTGGCATACAGCCTGTGACTTCTACCAATCTCCCATCTATAAAATGGGTATAACATTACCTTCCTCTTCAGAATCTGTGAGGATCAAATGAGATAATGTCAAAATGCTTAGTATAGCCTTGGCACAGGTTAAATGTTCAATTAGTTATAACCATCTTCACCCAAGTAAAAAGGAATAAACTTGTGATACAGGTAACAATTTGGATGAATCCCAAGATATGCAGAGTGAGGGAAACTAGCCTCAAATGGTTACATACTGCATGATTCTATTTATTTGATATTCTTGGAAAGAAAAAACTTTAGTGATGGGGAACAGTGGTTGCCAGAGTTAGGATGAGTAGGGGATGTGAATATAAAGGAATAGCACAAGGAAGTTTTGGGGTATCCTTATTGTGGTGGTGGTAACATGACTTTATACATTTTTAAAGTTTATTTATTCTGAGTGGGGGGGGGCAGGGAGTGGCAGAGAGAGGGAGAGAGAGAGAATACCAAGCGGGTTCTGCACTGTCATTGTGGAGCTGATGCAGGGCTTGAACTCAGTGAAACCATGACCTGAGCCAAAATTGAGTCAAAACCAGTTGCCCCTATACATATGTCAAAGTTTGTAGAACTGTGCACCAGAAGAAAAACTAAAGTCAACCTTATTGTATGATAATATTAAAAAATATTAACAACAGGGGCACCTGGGTGGCTCACTCAGTTAAGCATCTGACTCTAGATTTCGACTCAGGTAATGATCTCATGGTTCGTGAGTTTGAGCCCCGAATTCAGGCTCTTTGCTGTCGGCATGGAGCCTGCTTCAGATCCTCTGTCCCTCTCTCTCTCTCTGTCCCATTCCTGCTTCCACATGCATGAGTGTTCTCCCTCCCTCTCAAAATAAATAAACATTAAAAACATATATATTAACAAAGAACATGGGCTGTAGACTTGCATTTCTTGGGTTTGAATCATAGCTCTGCCCTTTATTAACCATGCAGCTTTTTTTTTAAATTTTTTTTTCAACGTTTATTTATTTTTGGGACAGAGAGAGACAGAGCATGAACGGGGGAGGGGCAGAGAGAGAGGGAGACACAGAATCGGAAACAGGCTCCAGGCTCTGAGCCATCAGCCCAGAGCCTGACGCGGGGCTCGAACTCACGGACCGCGAGATCGTGACCTGGCTGAAGTCGGACGCTTAACCGACTGCGCCACCCAGGCGCCCCAACCATGCAGCTTTGAGCAAATGATTCACATCTCTGAGCCTCAGTTTCTTCATTTGCAAAGTAGGAACATGGATGGTATCCAGCCTTTGGGGATCTTTCGAGGCATAAAAGAACACATAACTCTGCTTGGAACATGGAAAGAACTTCTCACACGCTTGTTATTTTTTAGTTTCTTTTAATCTTCCTCTTTTCTCCTTCTAGATTTTGTCTACCTCATTTCTAATTATGGCTACACAATTGCCAGGGAAGATGGAGAGGGGTGCCTTCCAGGACTTGCAACTCCAGCCTGTGTCTCTAGGCGGCACTGTGGGCACATATGTCTCCAACTGGTGGGAGCAAAGCCTCCACCCTTGTGCTGGGAAGAAGGAAGATGGCCTGGTAGTGGCCTTGCAGATGGGCGAGCTTTTCAGATCGTGCAGCTAGCACTTCTGGGGTCGAGTGCAGCAGCGAAGCCTGAGAAAGGGCACATTCCCCAGGCCTGAAACGTGGGCTACTAATGGTGCCACCACTAGACCCATGCAACAAACCAGCCAGAAACAAGTGTACCCACAATCCCTTCAATCTAACACATCAGTGATCAGTTTTCACTTTCCCACGTTCCCTTCTGTCCCCATTATGTTATCATAGGAGGGTGGCTAGTAGCAGCACGGCTGGAGCTTCCCATTCTTAAAGGAAGCCAGAAATCCTTAAACTGTTCTCAACCGATTCCAATTTTACTAACTGCGAAGACTTAGAAAATGCACATGTATGGGCCTCAGATGTTCAGGAGGCTGCCAGTTTGAGCCTGTGTCCACAGGCTCGGTTTGGGCTGTGTCCCTTCAGGACCGCCCTCATCATTCCTGAGCCCGATAAAGCACCTGATGCCCTGTTAAATGTGAATTTCAGATAAATAACAAATAATCTTTTAGTGTAAGTGCATCCCATGCAATATTTGGGACACAGTTAAAATTGTTCGTTGTTTATCTGAAATTCACACTTGACTGGGCATTCTGTATTTTTTTTTTGAACTTTATGTATTTATTTTGAGAGAGCAAGAGAGAGCTAGAGCACATGCACAGGGGAGGGGCAGAGAGAGAGGGAAACAGAGAGAATCCCAAGCAGTTTCCGCACTGTCAGTGCAGATCCTGATGTGAGGCATCATCCCATGAACCTGTGAGATCATGACCTGAGCCGAAATCAAGAGTCAGTGGCTTAACCGACTGAGCTACCCAGGAACCCCAGGCATTCCATATTTCTATTTGCTGAATCTGTCAACCTAATTCCTTGGGGGCACCTGGCTTGGGAACATGGCATCTACTCTTTAAGATGAAGATTTGATGGACTTTGTATGTTCCGAGTAACTCATTTCTCCGTCAACTTGGGTATTTTCCTTCAAGATTGTCTGGTGTGGGTGGGAGGGGGTGGGAATTGGGTTTTTCGGGTTTTCCCAACAGTTTCTAAACTGGCTTCAAAGCCTGGGTGGATGGAATTGGCAGGCCCCGTGGCCCACCCATTGGACGGGTCCCCCAATCAATTCTTCCCAAGTTCCCAATGTTAATTAATTGCTGGTCTATTTAGAAGGTGACTGTCTTTTCTTTTATCTGCTAGTCATGGCAGAAACAGACCATCTTGGGCTTATTTATATCTGTGGCTTTTTTAAAAAGAGAGAAAAGGAGGAATCTGGATCCTCTCACTTGGCAGGCTCATTTAAACAAATGGTCCTCTTGCTAAAACAGACCTGTACCACGGGGCCACAGTTTGCAGATGGGAAGGCTTGGGTTGGGGGTGGTCCTAGCAGGTGAGAGCTTTTCTTTTTTCTCTCCAATGTTAAAGTGGCAGTTGGTGCCGTCTGGAGTTCTGACATCAATTTTGGCTCTGCCTAGGTTGACCCGATGATTTTACAGCAAGAGGAGCTATGTACGGAGTGGGGTGGTATTTGTCATAGTACCTGATGCATAGAGAGCATACCTCTCTCTAAGCCCCATTACTCCCTACTCAAGTCATTCTTGTCATGACCATCACCTGTAATTGTCATTTATTGAAATGTCCTGCCGGGCTCCACACTAGGTACTTCACATGTTATAATTTAGTCCCTACCTCAATTCTACAAAGGAGGTAATATTATCATCCCGACTTTATGGATGAGAAAATGGAGCTTTCTCCATTTTCTCCAGAGAGGGGGAGTGATTTACCTAAGCCAAACAGGTAGTTAATGGCTCTGCCAAGGTCTTCCCTTGCCTCCTCACCCTAGTCTACCTTGCTCAGTGCTCCTGGAGCATGGACAGCCAGAGCCCGTGCTGGGAGCTTCAATAGGAGATTGGAAGGGGGAGTGGTAATTGAAGTTGAGCTGGCCATTCCCCTGGCCTCACCCTGCAGGGTGCTTCTCCATCTAACTCTTCTTCCGGGTTATGGTAGCTTCTCTTTCCCTGGCTCCTTCACCCCCGTAGGGGGTGCCCCCTTCTATTTCCAGCTCCAGCGTTCCTCACTAGCCCTGGTAGTTTCCTTATATTCTGCACACACACTTGCGGTATTCTCTAAATAGAGTCTGCCGGAATTGTTCTCTTTCCAAGGGGCTATGACTGGTACAGAGGCAGAGCTGGGATTTGAACCCAAGGACTCCAAAATAACCTCTTTGCCAGTGGTCTCCCAGAGATCCTTGCAGATTGCTCCTTCCAGGCACCATGTCTACCTTTGGCACAGACCATAATCTGCTCTCATTTCTAGCATTTTCCCACAACAATTGCAGGCAATGTTGTTAAATGTACTTTCTATGCCTGCCAGTGTAATGACCCTATTAAAAACATACACACAAACTGATGCTAGTTTTATATGATGTGTTTTGAGGAGCCAGCTCCTAGTGAATACTTGCACTCCCTCCCCCAGGTGCTTGATTAGAATCATTTCAGGACCAAATCATTGAGCTGAGCCAAAGAGGCAACAAGAAGGATAATTATCCGTCAGTTTCTGCCCTAAAATAGCTCACAGCCAAGTCACCAACTCCCTGGTTAATTTTTCAGGCTAGACTATCATGCGGGATAAAACCAAACATGTGGTTTCCAAATCCTATCCTCACATTTGGAAACAGGGACACACACACACACACACACACACAACACACGAATTAAAACCATATATGTTAATCAACACCCAGAAAACAAATAATTCAATTAAAAAACGGGCAGAAGACATTAACAGACCTCTCTCTAAAGAACACATCCAGATGGCCAATGGATACAAGATGCTCAACATCACTCATCATCAGGGAAATACAAATCAAAACTACAATGAGGTATCACCTCACACTTGTCAGAATGGCTGAAATCAACAATACAAGAAATAACAGGTGTTGGGAGAGGATGTGGAGAAAGGAGAACCCTCTTGCATTGTTGGTGGGAAGGCAAACTAGTGCACCCACTGTGGAAAACAGCATGGAGGTTCCTCAAAAAGTTAAAAATGATCCAGTAATCATACTACAGTGTACCCCAAAATACAAAAACATGAATTCAAAGGAATATATGCACTCTATGTTTATTGCAGTATTATTTACAGTAGCCAAATTAGGAAACAGCCCAAGTGTCCATTGATTGATGAATGGATAAAGAAGGTATATATATATATATATATATATATATATATATAATTTGGCTACTGTAAATAATACTGTATATCTACATATATATATACATATATACAATGGAATATTATCCAGCCACAAATAAGAATGAAATCTTGCCATTTGCAACAACACGGATGGAGCTAGAGAATATAATGCTAAGTAAAATAAGTCAGTCAGAGAAAGACAAATACCATACGATTTCACTCATATGTGGAATTTAAGAAACAAAAGAGCAAAGGAAAAAAAAGAGAGAGAGAGACAAACGAAGAAACAGGCTCTTAACTATAGAGAACAAACTGATGGTTACCAGAGGGGAGGGGGGGATGGGTGAAATAAGTGATGGGGATTAAAGAGTAGATTTATGATGAGCACTGAGTAATGCATAGAATTGTTGAATCGGGGGCGCCTGGCTGGCTCACTCAGTAGAGTGCAACTCTTGATATCAGGGTTGTGAGTCCAAGTCCCATGATGGGTGTGGAGCTTACTTAAAAAAAAAAAAAAAAGGACGCCTGGGTAGCTCAGTTGGTTAAGCGGCTGACTTGGGCTCAGGTCATGATCTCGTAGTTTGTGGGTTCGAGCCCCACGTTGGGCTCCGTGCTGACAGCTCGGAGCTTGGAGCCTGCTTCGGGTTATGTGTCTCCCTCTCTCTCTGCCTCTCCCCCTTTTGTGCTCTGTTTCTCTCTCTCTCTCTCTCTCTCTCTCTCTCAAAAATAAACATTAAAAAAAAAGAATTGTTGAATTGCTATATTGTACACCTGAAGCTAATATACACTATGTTAACTATGCTGGAATTAAAACAATTAATAAAAAACATATATATTAGAGTTCAGGTGGGATATATACTCAAATATATTCTTATTAAAGGGGCATCTGTGTGGCTCAGTTGGTTAAATGTTTGACTCTTGATTTTGGCTCAGGTCATGATCTCACAATTCGTGTGTTCGAGCCCTGCATCAGGCTTTTTTTTTTTTTAATGTTTTTATATTTTTGAGAGAGAGAGAGAGAGAGTGGGGGAGGGGCAGAGAGAAAGGGAGGCACAGAATCCCAAGCAGGCTCCAGGCTCTGAGCTGTTAGCACAGAGCCCGACGCAGGGCTTGAACTCATGAACTGTGAGATCATGACCTGAGCCGAAGTCAGAGGCTTAACCCACTGAGCCACCCAGGAGCCCCCTTACAGCACAGAGACTGCTTGGGATTCTCTCTCCTTCTCTCTCTGCCCCTCCCCACCTCAAAATAAATAAACATTAAAAAATATTTATTATGAACTATGATAACATGCAACAACCTAGACTGATCTCAAGGGTATTATGCTTATTGACAAAAGTCAATTTCAAAAGATTGCATATGTATGATCATTTATATTACATTCTTGAAATGACCAAATTACAGAGGTGGAGAACAGATTAGTGGTTGCCTGGGTATAGGGACTGGGAAGAGGAGTGTAATCCCAAGTGGATACCACAATGGAATTCCTTTGTATCTTGTTTGTGGTGGTTACATGAATATATGAATCTATTTATCACGGAATAAAAACATATAGAATAATACTTGTGTACACGCATACACAAATAAAGATACAAAAAAATGGTGACAACAGAATGAGGTCTGTGGTCTAGTTAAACGTATTGTAACAAAGTTGATTCCCTCATTTTTATATCCTACTACAATTATACAGGATAGCACTCTTGGGGGAAGTTAGGTGAAGGATACACGATAGTCTATGTACTATCTTGCAGCTTCCTGTGAGTCTATAATTATGTCAAAATAAAAAGTTTAGGGGCCACTGGGTGGTTCAGACAGTTAAGTGCCCAACTTTAGCTCAGGTCATGATCCTGCAGTTCATGAGTTCGAGCCCCGAGTTGGGCTCTGTGCTGACAGCTCAGAGCCTGGAGCCTCCTTCAGATTCTGCATCTCCTTCTCTCTCTGCCCCTCCCCATTCGCACTCTGTCTCTCTCTCTCAAAAGTAAATAAACATTAACCAAAAAAATGTTTTTAAATAAAAAGTTAAAAAAAACCCTTTCATTGTTATCAGAGCAGAATAAGGGCATAATAGAAAGCCATAAATGTAGAACAAAAATAAATAAAACACTATTATGTAACTCAGAAACTCCACTGTTAAACCTTATTGTATATCTTTCTAGGTCTTTTATGTACTTGTACATACTATATGTATTTTGGGGGGGGGCTATTTTAAAGAGGATAATATTTTAGAGCAGTTTTTGGTTTACAACAAAATTGAGAGGAAAATGCAGAGATATCCCATATGCCCTCTGCCCCCACTCATGCACAGCCTCTCATGCACCTACACCGACACATCATAATCACCTAAAGTCTGTAGTTTACTTTAGAGTTCTCTGTTGGTGTTGTACATTCTATGCGTTTGGACAAAAGTGTAATGACATACAGTTGACTCTTGAACAACATGGGTTTGAACTGCCTGATCAGCTTATACATGAATTTTTTACAGTATGGTACTGCAAATGTATTTTCTCTTCTTTATGATTTTCTTTTATTTATTAAGAGATGTACTTTATTTATTTTGAGAGAGAGAGAAACAGAGAGAGCATGAGTGGGGGAGGGGCAAAGAGAGAGGGGGAGAGAGAGAGAGAGAGAGAGAGAGAGAGAGAGAGAGAGAGAGAGAGAAAATTCTAAGGAGGCTCTGCGCTGACACAGTGCAGAGCCCAACACGGGGCTCGAACTCACGAACCGTGAGATGATGCCCTGAGCCGAAATCAAGAGTCAGACCCTTAACTGACTGAGCCAACCAGGTGCCCCAATTTTCTTACTTTTTTTTTTAAATTTACTTTTAAGTGATCACTACACCCAACATGGGCTTGAACTTACAACCCCGAGATCAAGAGTTGCAAGCTCCACTGGCTGAGCAAGCCATGGTTTTCTTATGATTTTTAAAAAATGTTTATTTATTTATTTTTGAGAGCAAGTGTGAGTGGGCAAGGGGCACGGAGAGAGGGAGACAGAGAATCTCAAGCAGGCTCCCCACTGTCAGCACAGAGCCCAATGTGGGCTTCGAACTCATGAACTGTGAGATCATGACCTGAGTTGAAACTAAGAGTTGGATGCTTAACTGACTGAGACACCCAGGTGCCCGTCTTATGATTTTCTTTTTTTTTTTAATTTATTTTGAGAGACAGAGAGAGAGAGAGAGAGAGAGAGAGAGAGAGAGAGAATCTTAAGCAGGCTCCACACTGTCAGTGCAGAGCCTGATTTAGGGCTTGAATCCGTGAACTGTGAGATCGTGAGAGCTGAAATCAAGAGTCTGACACTTAACTGAGCCACCCAGGCACCCCATCTTATGATTTTCTTAATAATATTTTCTTTTCTTTATCTTACTTTATTGTAAGAATACATATATAATACATATACAAAGTAAGTGCCAATCAATTGTTTTATTAGTAAGGCTTCTGGTTCACACAGGCTATTAGTAGTTCAGTTTTGGGGGAGTCAAAAGTTATCCAGAGATTTACGACTGTGCAGAGGGTCAGTGCCCCTATCCCCTGCATTTTTCAAGGGTTGACTGTATGTCCAACATTATTGTATCACACAGAGTATTTTCACTAAAAATCCTCTGTGCTCTGCCTATCCACCTCTCTCCTCACCCCACCGCTTGCAACCACTGATCTTTTCATTGTGTCCATATTTTTACCTTTTCCAGAATGTCGTATAATTAGAATCATACAGTATGCTACATACATATAGTTAGTATCATCCAGCAATGTTTTGAGATGGGCTTCTTTGGCTTAGCAATATACATTCAAAGTTCCCTCCATGTCTTTTCGTGGCTTGAGAGCTCATTTCTTTTTGGCAGTGAAAAATATGCCACTGTCTGGGTGTACCACAGTTTAGCAATTCATCAACTGAGTGACATCTTGGGTGCTTTCAAGCTTTGCCAATTATGAATAAAACTGCTATAAACATCCTTGTGCAGGTCTTTGTGTGAACGTAAGTTTTCAACTCCTTTGGGTCTTTGCAGGCAGAGCCTGTCTCCCACAATAGAGAGAAATGAAGCCAGGCACCCGCCTTCCAAGCCTCCCTGGCAGCTGAAGCATGTAGTCTAGTTCTGACCAATGAGTCACAAAGGAAGCTCAGTTAGAGGGCTCCTGTAGGCAGTGCCACGGCATCTTTTCATATGATTATCAGCAATGACGTGGTTTCATGCAGCGATCAGTTGGGGGAGGTGGCCCGTAGAAGGGTGCAGAAAATCCAAAGCCTGTGTGCTGCTGATAGTTAGAGCAGTGCTTCTCAGACCCGACTGTGGACATCTTGTGAAAATGCAGATTCTGGCTCAGTAAGTCTGTGGTGGGGCCCAAGAGTCTGCATTTCTTGAAGTAAAGTTAATTCGTGTATCAGGACCCCCTACAAGAATGGAGGCTGTCCTACTGGCCCAGCCCAGGTCACGAATCCGGCCCGAAGCCAGCCTGCACTTACAGGAAGCACCTGTCAAGAAATCTAACACGCACCAGCCATATCCTTCAACTCTGCTTTAGTTAGCTTACCACACCCTAGAAATAGGACCTCCTAGCCCATCACCCTTCTGTTTCGAGTTGCCATTGCCTCTTCTAAGCTCTATAAAACTCGAGCTTGCCCCTAATCCCTTAGGAACAGTGCCCCGCTGCTTGCACTGTTTCGCTTTGAATAAAGGGCATTAGACATCATTTGAAACCAACAAGCTTCCCGGGGATGCCAATGCTGCTGATTGTTGGACCACAAATTGAACAGCAGGGTATTACATGCTTTTGACCACAAATCAGAGAGAACCCAATTATATGTGACTGAAACCAAAAGGAAAGACATTCCTGAGAAGGTCGTATAAGATTGGTCGACCCTGTAGTTCAGCAGTCTCTTCGAGGACTCAGGCTCTCTCCCCCTTCCTCTCCCCTACCCTGCTTGGTTTGTGTTTAGTCCTCAGGCTTGTTGTTTCAAGGTCATGAGGCAGCTCCAGGGGCCATGCCCAGACGCTGCTGGACTTTCAAAAGAAGAGAGCATCCCCTTCCATGCATCTCTCCATCGGTGAAAAAATATTACCTAGGACCCACACCCCCACACCCCCACCCTCATCCCAGGGCTAGGGATTTGCACAATCCAGGGGTACCGTTTTAACAGACTACCTGAGTGCATCCCAGAAGCGCTGGGAAGTCTTCTCCTCGTGCCCGTTGGCCAGAAGTGTGTAATGTGTTCAAGCCTAAACCCGGATGGCAAGGGGAGAATTCCTGTGCTTGGCTTAGACCTGTAGCTCTCAAAGGAAGGCACTTAGAGCAGTAGCATCAGCATCACCTGGGAAACTTGTTAGAAATGCAAATTCTTGGCTCCACTCCAGACCTACGGAGTTAGAAAGTGTAGGAGTAAAAGGCCCAGCAATAATTTCACAGGGTCCCCACGTGTTTCTGTTGCTGGGTCAGCCCTGGCTGCACATTAAAGTCATCTGGGGGGATGCTTAAACATCCTGCTAGATAAAACGCAGGATAATGTTTCCCTCTGGAGGCGGGCTGGAGTATAGACCTGGAAGGAGTGTGAGCAACTTGTCCTGATTTTCCCCGGGACTCTGTTTTGCTACTGAGAGTCCCATGTCCCGGAAAAACCCCTCAGTCCTGGACAAACTGGGACGGCCCATCACCCTACCTTGAAGGGACAAAATGGAACTTTGTGGGGTGCTCTGGGAAATGTTATGTTATTATCCGGGTGGTTACGTGGGTATGTACACGTGTGTAAAAAATACTAAGCTATTCACCTGAAGTTAGTGTATTTTACTAAATGTATGTTATACCGTAAAAAATAGTGATGTCCAGGCCGTATTCCAGATCAGCCGAATCGAAATTTCAGCAAAGGATCCTAGGTATTGGTATTATGGGAAACTCTCTTCAGGTGTTTCTAATGCCCAGCCAGGGTTGAGAACTAATGTGTTTAAATCACCAGAGATCTTGTTGAAACGGAAATTCTGGCTCAGTAAATCTGGGATGGGGCCTGAGATTCTGCTTTTCCAACAAGCTCCCAGGTGATGCCGAGGCTGGGCTGTGCTCTGGGTAGTGAGGGCCAAGTTGATTAAAAGCTTATCTTCTCGGGGCGCCTGGCTGGCTCACTCGGAAGAGCAAGGGACTCTTGATCTCTGGGTTGTGAGTTCGAGTCCCACGTTGGGTGCAGAGATTACTAACAATAAATAAAAACTTAAAAAAGATTGGAGGGCATTCCCCTGAAACATCTTGGTGCTAGTTATGGAGGAGGGAAAAAAGTTGGGGGGGAGAGATGGACCAGCTGTGGGGTGCAGAACTCTTGTGGTGTAAAGGAACCAATGTTTAGGGTAAAGTTAGAATAGAAGGGCCCCGTGGGCAACCACACAAACACAGAAGCTCAGACAACTGTTCCCAACCACTGACATGCCAACACGTCCATATTTGCCTGAGTCCTGAACCTAGCAAGTCAGGGCCAAGAACCCCAGCCTGGGCTCAGCTGGCTTGTCCTAAAGTCACCCAGGAACCTATCCCTCTGGAGACGCCAAGTGCGGCAGCCAGAGGTGCTCTGTCCTTCTGCCCCGCAGACTCCATGGAGACCTGACATGGGACTGCCAATTGATTTAATTATCCAGATGGGAAGTTGGCAGGGGGAGCCCAGTCTTGGGCAGAGATTAATGACTCCATTATCTTCCTGGGCAATCATCCTGTCCAGGCCCCAGTCTGGAATGTAGATATTAGGTGTAAATGAAGTCCTGTTCTGAGGAGCACATTTTTCATTGTCTCCAGATGGGAACTTGCCCTCAGAAACCCTTGGCTCAAATCCAGCAGTTGACTTTGTTTGGCAGAATGACCTCGTCCATTTGGGGTCACCTGGGTGGCTCAGTTGGTCAAGCCTCTGATTTCAGCTCAGGGCATCATCTCCCAGTCTGTGGGTTCGAGCCCCACGTCAGGCTCTGTGCTGACAGCTCAGAGCCTAGAGCCTGCTTCACATTGTGTGTTTCTCTATCTGCCCCTTCTCCAGTTGTGCTCTTTCTCTCTCTCAAAAGTGAATAAACATTTTTTAAAAAAGATAATAATAAATTGTTATTTTAAGCCTGCATATTCTGGGGTGGTTCATTATGCAACAATAGATAATTGAGGCAGGGGTGAAGGGAGACTGAGCAGCCTTCCTGCCCCCACCCAGAGCACAGTGCCCTGCAGCCCAGACCCGTGGGGAGAGGGGTGCCACCCCTCAGCTGGACAGCTCATTGCATTCTGATGTGTCCCTTTCTCCCTGCTACGAGGTGAATCAGCTTCTCTCTGTGCACACAAATGTGGCATCTGCCAAGAGCCCCACAGCCCCCAGGACCCTCACAAAAGGGCAGCATGGGAGGTTTCCTGGGAACTGGGTCACCAGTTACTTGGATGCTTCAAACCCGGCAGGACAGAGAGAAGCCACATAAGGGGGGGGGGGTACTGAAAACTAAAGGAAGCTGCTGGTCCTCGTCATGGGGCATGCTCGGGGACATGCCATGGTCAGGAGTGGCTGCTTGCCCCCACTTGACCCTTACATCAACAGAGACTGCCTCTCTTTCTCTCTCTCTGCCTCTCTTTCTTGGTAGTGAAAACGTTTGTAAATCAATATTCTATATTATATCAATATTATATATAATATGCATATTATATATCTCTTATTATATGTGTAATTAAAATCCACCACCCCCCCTCCCACCCTTCCCACCCCCATTCAGTTCTCTAGAGGCAATCACTTTTTTCCCCACATTTATTTGAATAGGTAATATAGGCATGAGGTAAACACTTCCAAAAATACCACTTGGCTCCTCTCCCCAAACGCAACCATTCTTACCAATTTATTACATCCCCTTCCAGAGATATGCTTTGCATATGTCAGCATATAATATAAATATACTTTAACAACAGAAATGGTGACCTGTTACATTGCTATGCACCTTGCTTTTTGCCTCACAGTGAATCTCGAAGATCTAACACATAAGTACATCAACAACTGCTTTATTAACTTAGGAGACTGTACAATATCCCCTGATAGGGATGGATCATGATAGATTTAACCAGCCCCTACTCAGGGATAGTGAGAGTGACGCCAACTTTTTGACATTACAATGAAGTAGCAAAGAACCTTGTTCTAATGTTTCCCTGCACATGAGTGCCTCTATCTGTAAGGATTCCTGAGTCAAAAGTATGTGCTCTTATAGTGTTGGTAGCTAATGACAAACTGTCCTCCAAAAAGATTGTATGGATGTACTTGCCCACCACCTTCGTACTCAAGGGTTCCTTTCTTCTCACCCTCCTCAATTCTATTTAAATAAAAACCAACCTTTCAGACCTTTGCTGGTGTCTCCGTACTTTGATATTTGCAGTGTCTTATTAGGAGAGCATCTTCATATGTTTAGTTGGCATGACAACCACTTCTAACCTTTATAGCTATTTCTTCTAGTTGTTATTTCCATATAGCTAAATAATGTACTTATGTGGACATTTGTTGATTTATCAGTTTAGACATTATCTATTGATTTTTGCCCCAATACATGAGGATTTAGTTCACTTATAGTATCCCTGTATGTCCTTTGTCTTTGTGCCCTTCCTTCCTCCTCCCTTTATTTATGAAAAATATTACTGACTTCCCACTTTTCTTTTGGGGGTGCCTGGGTAGCTCAGTCAGTTAAGCGTCTGACTTTGGCTCAGGTCATGGTCTCGGGGCTCTTGAGTTCAAGCCCTGTGTCAGCCTCTGTGCTGACAGCTCAGAGCTTGGAGCCTGCTTGGGATTCTGTGTCTCTGTCTCTCTCTGCCCCTCCCCTGCTCACACTCAGTCTGTCTGTCTCTCTCTCAAAAATAAATAAACATTAAAAATTTTATTAAAATAGACTTCCATTTGTTAGAGAAGTTTTAGATTCACAGTACAATTGAACAAAAAGCACAGAGTTCCCATATAGCTCCTGCTCCCCACCCAGATTCCACCACTATCAACATCCCCCACCAAAGTGGTACATTTGTTACAATCATGAACCTACATGGACACATCATTATCACCCAAGTCCATAGTTTACATTATGGTTCAGTCTTGGTATTAGCAGTAGATTCTATGGGTTTTGACAGTGAATAATGACTTGTATCCACCGTTATAGTATCATACAGAACAGAATAGTTTTACTGTCTAATGATCTTTCATTGCTCCTTTTCCCCAACCCTGGAAACCATTGATATTTTTACTGTCTCCATGGTTTTGACTTTTATAAATGTCATATAATTGGAATCATGCAGTATGTAGCCTTTTCAGATTGGCTTCTTTTACTCAGTAACACGCCTTTAAATTTCCTCCATGTTTTTTCATGGCTTGATAGCTCATTTCTTTTTAGTGCTGAATAATATTCCATTGTCTGGATGTACCACAGTTTATTTATCCATTCACCTACTGAAGGATATCTTGGTTGCTTCCAAGTTTCGACAATTATGAATGAAGCTGCTATAAACATCCATGTGAAGGTTTTTGAATGACATAAGCTTTCAACTCATTTGGGTAAATAACTCATTTGGGTCAATACCAAGGAGTGCAATTTACTGGATCGTATGCTAAGACTATATTTAGTTTTCTAAGAAACCGCTAAACTGTCTCCCAAAGTGGCTGTGCCATTTTGCATTCCTACCAGTGGTAATGAGAGTTCCTGTGGCTCGACATCCTCGTCAGCATTTGGTGTGGTCAGTGTTTTGAATTTTAGCCACCCTAATAGGTATATAGTGGTATCTCATTGTTTTAATTTGCAATTTCCTAATGACACATGATGTTGAGTATCTTTTCATATACTTACTTGCAATCCATATATCTTCTTCTGTGGGGTGTCTGTTTAGATCTTTTGCCCACTTTTATTTTTATTTTTTTATTTAAATTTTTTTTAATGTTTATTTATTTTGAGAGAGAGTGAGCGAGTGAACAGGGGAGGGGCAGAGAGAGAGGGAGACACAGAATCTGAAACAGCCTCCAGGCTCTGAGCTGTCAGCACAGAGACAGACAGGACCCGAGATATCGACCTGAGCCGAAGTGGGACGCTTACCAGACTGAGCCACCCAGGCGCCCCTACCTTTTCTTTTAAAAAAAGAAATTATAAACATTTTAAATGTTTACACCCTTTTTTACATTTTATTTTTTAGTTTAATTAAAAAAATTTTTTGAGAGACAGTGTGAGCATAGGAGGGGCAGAGGGAGAGGCAGAGGGAGAGATTCTTAAGCAGGCTCCACGGCCAAGGTGGAGCCCAATACAGGGCTGGGTCTCATGACTATGAGACCATGACCTGAGCGGAAATCAAGAGTCCAAGGCTTAACTGACTGAACTATCCAGGCACCCCCAGATAATTCTTCTTTACCAGATGTGTCTTTTGCAATTTTTTTTCTTCCAGTCTACAGCTTGTCTTCTCATCCTCTTGAGTGACATGGTTTTGTTAAAAAAAAAAAAAAAAACAACTATTTTAAGTTTTAAAAGTGAATCCATTCAAAGAAAAATATTGGTAGGGATATAGCAAAAAATAAAGGTACATCCAAGGGACCCAGGTTTGGACAATCCTGACGACACTCCTAAAGTACGTAACACAGCCTGGCTCCCAGGCTCCTTTCCTGGCCATTACTATGCCTACGATTATGATTAGTGGCTATTACCGTTATCACTATAACAATACACAGCACTATCGTCATCTCTTACAACACTGCTTTGACGAGCCTCTACTCCCTCTATCTCCCTGGAAACTGGGGGCCGTGGGGCCCCCTTGCGAAGTTGTTGAGGTTATTACCTTTATCTTGGTTCCACTAGCTGTGCAAAGTTTGGATCGGACCAATGGGCGACGGGCATCAGCTCCTTGACAGGTGGGAGGTGGGTCTGGGGACGGGTCGGGCCCGTAGCCTCCGCCCCAAGACGGGGCGGGCCAGGTGGGGTCGGTCCCCGCCGGCGTCCGTGTTCGGTCCCCAGCCTGAGCCCGGCCCTGGCCTTGCGCAGCGCGACGCGGGTCCTGCCCCTGGCGCTCGCCCTGACGGTGGTGGCCCGGGTGTCCTGGGCCCGGGGGCCGTCGGGCGCGCTCTGGCCCGGGCAGGGCCGCGCCGCGCTGGGCCGCTGCTGTCCCGGCCGCGATCCGACCTGCGTCGCCCGCGGGCCCCCGCGCTGCTTCTGCGACCAGGCGTGCGGTGCGGTGCGGGACTGCCGCGCGGACTGCGCGCGGGTCCGCCCAGGTGCGCCAGGAGGGGCCCGCGGGGCCATGGGCGCGGAGGGGAGCAGGATTAAGGGGTGCGACGGCGGCAGGAAGGAGGCCGCCCACGGAGGGGCCCTGGGCACAGAGAAGCGCGCGAGCAAGGCGCGAGGGGGGCTCCCGCGCGCAGGACGCAGCAGGGAAGAGCGGGCTGTGCGGCTGCGGGCGGACCGAGATGCGTGCGGCGTGGACAGGGTTGCGCGAGTCTCGGGGGCCGAATGCAGAAGGACGCGTGGAGAGTTAAGGGCTGTTTGGGAGGTGGGGGCGCAAGGACCGCGCGCGGGTCCAGGGGGGCGGCACGAGGGTGGGGTGCCTCGTGGAAGAGGGGCGCTCGCCAGGCACGGGTGGGGGCGTAGAGCACCGAACGGAAATGGGCGGGTCGGGGCACACAGGGCTGCGAGAGAGGAGGGGGCGCGTGAGGTCAGACGGGCTCGAAAAGCATCGAGGGGTGCGAGGGGTGCGAGGGAGGGAAGGGCGCTTGGATTGGGGTAGGGTGGCCAGATCTGGCAAATTCAAATACAGGACGCCCATTTAGACTCAAATTTTAGATAAAGAATCGTTTTCAGTCTAAGTATATCCTAAATATTGCATGGGCCATATTGATGTTAAAAAGAGATTGTTTTTCTGAAATTCGAATCTAACTGGGCGTCCCGGATTTTATCTGGCAACGCTGGATGGGGCAAGGATAGAGGGTCACGGATGGGGTGCGGCCGGGGAGCGGACAGGGAGTTCACAAGGCACAGGGAGAAGGTGATGAGAACCGAGGGGGGCGCTGAAACCTGGAGGGAGCTGGGAGTGGAGGGACCCGGGGCTGGGTGGTCTGGGAAGGGCGGAGGAACTGCGGGTGTGGGGTGTGGCGGGGAGCAGGTTAAAATTTGGGTAGGCCGGCGGAGGCAGAGGGACCTGATCCATAAGTAGGTAACACAGGCCTGTGGCCGCCAGACCAAGATCCAAACACGCCCTCTAATAAAGACCCTGCCAGAGTGGTATCCACTAGGCTTGGAAATTAGGGGCTGCCTTTTTATTTTATTTTGTTTTTTAAAGTAAGCTCTAAGCCCAAAGTGGGGCTTGAACTCATAACCTGGAGATCAAGAGTCCCATGCTTCACTGACTGAACCAGCCACGTGCCCCAGGGTCTGCTTCTGAGATCGTAATGGGAGGACTCTGCCTTTTTCATATTCTGGAAGGAAATTTTTCACAGCCACTGGAGACAAAAATCTAAATTGTGGCACCCTGTAAAGTGATGCCATCCAACTTTCCTTTGTCAGGGAGAAAAGCTGGTGGACTCTTCCACCCTGAGACATCAGTGGGGCTTCTTTCAGGAAATTTACATTTAAAAGAGGGGACGATTTTTAAAAATTGAAAATTGAAGGGACCTGACTTTTATTATCACCTACCTACTCTGTGCCCATGGGCTGCACTGGGTGTCTCATCAAATCTGATTACTTTCTGCCAGCACTCTGGGGTTCTGGCCTACAATAATGTGCCTGTTCAGTAGGGGGGGAAAAGCTTAGCTTGGGGGAGAGGGTTTTGGCCAGCCAAGGCCATCCGGCGGGATTTGGGCCTGGATCCAATCCTGTCTTCTAGCCCTTAGTGCTAGCTTCCCACAAGTTTGAGTGGCTAATGGTGGACATTCGGGCAACAGTGAGAGGGAAAAGTAATTTGGGGCATGGTATATTCCTAAATCATAGCAAGTGAGCCTCCCCCCCAGATTAAATTTGCTGAAGGACTGTCTTGGGACTTTTGTACTCCTTTGCTTTCTGTGCAGAGAGAGCAGGCAGCCATGGGGTCATTTAGAGTGTGGGGCTGACATCTCTCCTTTCCCTGTAGCCACAGGGGCTCCCCTGCCACAGCCCAGGAATGGGGGCCTCGGGAAGAGGACCAGGCAGAGGGATCAGAGGGATCACTTTCCCACAGTCTGACCCACACCTACAGAACCACAGGATTTTATCAGCTCTCTAGCGTATTCCTTTGCATAAAGAGCTTGGGCTCATGGGCCCAGGAGACTCAAAGCTTTGCCGTCCTTTTTGTTTTGTTCTTTTGGGAAGGCAGCAAAAAAGCAGCAGGCCTAGGATCTGCCCCTGTGTCTGGGCTGGGCGGAGCCGAGGGCTTGAATGGAGCCGGGATAGGTTCACTTTCCCACCACCCGGGGGAGCAGGGCAGGAGGGGATGCAGGGACCAGTAGGGAGGCAAGAGATGGGGAGGAGAGAAGAGTGTGTTTTTTCATGAGATACATAGGAGTTCAAATTTACTGACTTCAGTAATCGATGGTAGTGGGCAGTGATGTTGAGGATGATTAAAAACCCCCTAACGTTTACTGAGTACATACCGAGTGCCAGGGAGGTACTGTTTTAAGTGCTTTAAATAAATTGTCTCTGGGGCGCCTGGGTGGCTCAGCCGGTTAAGCGGCCGACTTCGGCTCAGGTCATGATCTCGCAGTGTGTGAGTTCGAGCCCCGAGTCGGGCTCTGTGCTGACAGCTCAGGCCCTGGAGCCCGTTTCGGATTCTGTGTCTCCCTCTCTCTGACCCTCCCCTGTTCATGCTCTGTCTCTCACTGTCTCAAAAATAAATAAAAACGTTAAAAAAAATAAAAAAAATAAAAAAATTGTCTCTTTTAAGCCTCATAACGGCCTTACAGAATAGATGGGGTTGTTGTGTCCATTTTACAGATGAAGCACAGAGAGGTGGTGCCCTGCTCCAAGTTGCACAGGTATTAAGCAGCAGATACGGGATTTGGTCCCCGGCAGGCTGGCTCCAGACCACAGTATTATATGGTTGCTCGAGGGAGGGGGCGTCTGAGGCATGCTGGCGAGGGAGGCTTGACCCTCCAGGTGAAAGAGCGGCCCTTGACATTTCCCGCATCTTGTGCGGTACAGCAGGTGGCCATCTGCTGTGTGCCCAGGCCAGCGAGAAACAGTCGGGTCTAGGAAGATGAGGCTGTGGTTCGCCTCAGGCTTACAGTCCATATTCGGGTAGCTACGAAAGAAATAAACACTTTCAGTCAGAGCAAGATGCAGCTTAGCAATGGTTGGCGAGGATGGAGCGGGGGCAGGGAGAGGGTGGGGCTGGAGCCATTAGTTAGAAACCAGTTTCACGTTTTTCAAGCTCTTTACCGAGTGTTTTCACGTATTTTATACTCTTTTTTTTCAATGTTTATTTTTTTTTTGAGGGACAGAGACAGAGCATGAGTGGGGGAGGGGCAGAGAGAGAGGGAGACACAGAATCCGAAGCAGGCTCCAGGCTCTGAGCTGTCAGCACAGAGCCCGTCGCGGGGCTCGAACCCATGAACCGTGAGATCATGACCTGAGCGGAAGTCGGACGCTTAACCGACTGAGCCACCTGGGCGCCCTATATTCTCTTTAATTCCCACTTCAGGGGCGCCCGGGTGGCTCAGTGGGTTGAGCGTCCGACTTCCACTCAGGTCATGATCTCACAGTCCGTAAGGTCGAGCCCCGCGTCGGGCTCTGTGCTGACAGCTCAGAGCCTGGAGTCTGTTTCGGATTCTGTGTCTCCCTCTGTCTCCACCCCACCCCTGCTCATGCTCTGTCTCTGTCTCAAAAATAAAAAAACATTAAATAAATAAAAACATTAAAAAAAATTCCCACTTCAACCCTGTGAGGATCAATGTCCTCACTTATGCACTTGAGTCCTCATTGTACTAACCAATGCTCTTAGGGTTGTGGCATAATTCCTATTATGTATATGAACAAGGGAATTTATTGGCCCAGGTAACTGAAAACCAATCCACGGATTTTGGCTTCAGGCATGGCTGGATCCCAGGACTCCACGGATGTCGTCACGATTCTTTCCACCACTCAGCTCTGCTTGTGTTAGCTCGTTTTCAGGCATACTGTCACCAGGTGGTGGCACAGGGAGTACCCAACAGCTCCAGACTGTGTCCCTCGTGAAATGAGAGCATCCTTTTCCCAGCTGTTCCAATAAAAATCCTAGGGATGGTTCTGTTAGGCCCCACTGGGTCACAGGCTCATTCCAGATCCAGTCAATTGCTGAGCTTAGGGAGAAGGAATAAGCAATTGGCCCTGTCTGGGTCACATACTCCATCCTAGGAATGAGAGCGTGAGGTCAACTCTGTTCAAACCATGTGGGTGGAGAGTGGGGAGGGTTGGTTCCCCAAAAGAAAACTTGAGGTGGTGTTACCAGAAGATGAGGGTAAGGAGGCTGGGAGGGCAGAACTGACAGCTGCCCAAAGTTGAGCTGTGGGAGACCATGCGTTTCAGGAAACTCAAAGTGAAAACCGTGCTGAGATATTAAATGGGAGGAGTGAGTGAGTGACTGCCGTGTGTTGTAGGAACACTTATGAGTTTTAGTCACTAGGCTTGGGGATCTCTATGATCCACTATCAAAAAAGACCTTTGGTGAACACTGCAATGAATAGGAGACAGGAAACACAAAGGATTTCAGGTAACAGTCTAGAGCTAGAACTACATTCCGGAAAAATCCTTTTGGTAAGCAGTCAGGAGGATGGACAGTCAGGGGGCTGGGCAATGGGGTTCAGAGAAGAAGGTGGGGTTTTGATTATTCAGAAAGGATTTCCCCAGGAGCTTGGGCCTGTTGGAGTAGGGGCAGGGGTCCAAAGGGACTGTGGGAAGTTTGGTCTGGCTCCAGCAGGTTCAGATGGCACGATGTTATCTGAGTCTTCAGGGTTGGGTGAGCAACCTTAAACCACCCCCCAACCCCTCTTTTTTTGCTAGAATTTCTCCTTTGCTCAGAAAAAAGGGGCAAGGCCTTTTTTGAGAAACACTGCCATCTGGTGGTATCTTTTTGCAACGCCAACTTGTGGTCTTCTTTTGCTGTTGCTAAGGCAATATTTGCTCGTTTGTTATTCACGGACTCGGTACTTACTGGGTCCCTGTGTGCCAGGAACTGTGCTTGGCACTGGGATTCAGCAGGGAACAGGGGCCCTGCTTCCGGGGAGCTGACATTCTAGTGGAGGAGCCTGATGACATACGATTAATCACATGAATGTATTGAGGTCACGACCCCAGGCCCAGGTGAGACGTGATGACCGTTCCCTGGGAGTGTCACATGTGTATCCTCCTTGCTGACTTCACAGATGCCAGCAACATGGAAAGGAATCTGCAGAGTGGTGCTTGCCTAATTTTCTGCAAAATCTCTCACCTGCTTGGTAGGCAGGGTAGGGGATCATGGTGGGACTTTGCCAAGCCAGTGCCTGTGATCTGCAGTCTGCCTGCCAGGTGTCCAGCCACTCTGTGAGCACTTCCAGTGACATAGAACTCCTTTCTTCTAGAAGCTTCTTCTACTGTAGATTATCCGTTCTTGTCTGGACAACAGCAGTGGCAGTCTTCCTGGTCTCCCTCTTTCTGTTCTCACCCACATGCAACAGCCAGAGACATCCTGTTAAAACCTGAAATGTGGGGGCGGCTGGGTGGCTCCGTCAGTTAAGCGTCCAACTCTTGATTTTGGCTCAGGTCATGATCTCACGGTTTGCGAGTTTGAGCCCCGCGTCGGGCTCTGCACTGACCCTGTGGAGCCTGCTTGGGATTCTCTGTCTTTCCCTCTCTCTCTGCCCCTCCCCTGCTCATGCTCTCTCTCTCTCTTCCTTCTCTCTCTCTCTCCAAAAATAGATAAATAAACATTAAAAAAAACCAAACCCTGAAATGTGATCATGTCACTCCTCTGCTCAGAATTTGGCAATGGCTCTTTTTCATGCTTAGAATAAAATCCAAACTCCCTACAGTAGTCATCAGAGCCCTGGATGCTATCACTATTTCTCCCTCTCTGACCTCACTTCCTATCACTTTCCTTCTGCTTGTTCTGCTCCAGCCACTCTGTCCCTCCAGCATCCGACCTTGACCCTGCCTCAGGGCCTTTGCACCGCCTGGTCCCTCTGCCTGGAACACTTCCCCCCCCCAGATGCTTACACAGCCCCCTCCCTCACCTCCTCAGACATCCTTTGTCACAGGAGCCTTCTGTGACTCCTCCATCTGAAACAGTGTCTTATCACCCACCGCTGCCCCTCTTATTCTGCTTTGTTCGTTGCCAGAGCATCAGTCACTGAACTTGGATAATGTGCTGTTTGCTGTCTGTTTCCCGGATGGAATGTCAGCTGCTCGAGGGCACGGCTTTTTCTGCTTTGCTCGTCTGTGTTCCCAGAACCCAGACCAGTGCTTAGCACACAGTAGGCCCTAAATGCATCAAGACCCCTGTCGTATTGAGCATTTACAGTCTGCACAGTGCTTCTCATTTGTCATTGCGCCGATCCTGTGAGACTGCAGTTTAAATCCAACTTCGACGCCAACGCCTTGCCTCGGCTCAGATATTCCACCCCCTTAAGCCCCACCACTTGCCTCCCCTGCGAGATGGATTTGACAACAGTGCAAATACATTTGGAGCCGGGGTCCTGGCAGGCGACAGATGGTACACCCAGAACAGTTGAATGGAAGAGAATTTGATGAGGGCTCTATTCACAAAGGTGAGGGCAGGGGTGCAGGAGGAAATGGTGTTCTGGGAGCCTGGTGAGAGTGGGATCCGTGGCTGAGACTCCCCCCACCCAGGAGGGAGGGCTGGGCTCTCTTCCCTGCTGGTTCCTGCCCTCCCCACCCCCTCCCCCAAGTCACCTGGCAGCCAGCTGCCCAGGGAGCCTCTGTGATGCACAGGCTTCCTGAGGGCACAGGACAAAGAAGGATCCAGGAGAGCACAACATCCTAAGATTGTTGGCAGGATTGCATGAGGTCAGTATGTGACTTGCCTGGTCCAGCACCAGCGACATAATCAGTGTCGTTATTAGGCGGATGGTGAAGGCAGTCAATGATTTTGAGGTGGTCATACCTCATTCATGTTGCTGAATTGGGACATGTCTCATAGGTGATGAGTGCTTTGCATGAGGACAGACTTCATCTTCCTTGTTCACCCCTGGACAGTGCCTGGCTCATAGCAGACTCTTGGTAAATATTTGTGGAATGAGTGAATGAATTCTGACAGTTGTAGCTGCCTTGTGTGTGTGTGCGTGTGTGTGTGTGAGTGTGCTGACACATCTGTAGAAATTCTCTTCCCGGTGAAGTCCTCAGATCCTGTGTTTTGGCTTGATTCCCTTCTCTGTCTCGTTTGGTCCCGTTCTGATCCGGGACTATGGAATTGGATAAAGATGTTGAAGGTCCCAGGGGCTCCATCATCGCAAATACCTACCCAACACAGCCCCCAACCGTGGTAGGCACACAGAGCATCTCAAGGACCCCGACACCCAGCGCCTTCCCTCTTTCATTGTGATGAGCCATTTCAGACATACTCCACTACAACAAACCATCATGCGAAGCTAAGAAACAAGTCTTGAGGAATGCCACTGTGGCACTTCTGAGTTCCCCTCCCCTCCCCCCCACCCAGTGGCTCTCCTTCCTTCTCTCCTCAGAGGTAACTGCTATGCTGAATTTGGGATTTACAGTTCCCCTGCATATGTACGCCTGTGTTTACATACACAAATATATGCAATGAATACACATGTATGGTCTGTTCTCATGATTCACAGTAGTTATGTTCCATGAAATCACAGCAAACACTGACTTAATGAATACCGAACCATTGCTCCTAGGGAAATAAGCACACCTATATCTCACAGAGACTATGATCTTAAATCCTAAAGCTACTCATTTTGGTAGATTCTATTTCCTTTGGTTCACAAAAGAGGAAGCTGAGGTTCAGGGGTGTCAAGGGGTTGGCCCGAAGCCGCCTCCCTACCGGGTGCCAGAGCTGGGATTCAGACCGGGTAGACCTGGCCCCAGGGCTGAAGCTCCACCGGCGGCCTCCACCCAAGAAGGCACATCGGCCTGTTTGACCTCAGCCGAGAACGTGTGACTCAGAATTTTTACCGCTCTGCCCGTGTCGGTGAACGGCCGCTGAAGCACCTCAAAGTATTGATTTGGGGGTTACAAATAAATTTTAGCAGAAGGTGAATTGGCAAATACAGAATCTGGGAATAATGAGGATTGACCATATATATTCTCATGTATATGAGTCCTGTATGAATTAATTTCTTTGAGTTTTATTATTTATCTATTTAGAGAGAGAGAGTGCGAGCCAGGGGAGGGGCAGGGAGAGAGGGAGAGGGAGAGAATCCCAAGCAGGCTCCACACCAGCAGGACGGAGCCCGATGCAGGGTTCGAACCCACAAACCGTGAGATCAGGATCTGAGCCGAAACCCAGAGTCAGACACTCAACTGATTGAGCCACCCAGGTGCCCCTACCTGTACGAATTCTTAAACACCGTAGAGCACCGTCTTGCAGGTTCTAAAACTGTAAATACTATCACTCCAGAACTGGCTTCTGCAAGGGGTTTCCTTCCACCCCATGATGTTGCTAGTGCAGCTGTGGTTCGTTTCACTGCTGCAACAGAAAAGCTAGTGTTTATTGAGTCCTTGCTATGTGCCAGGAGCAAGCGCTTTATGTTCGTATCTGACTGAATCCTCAAGGCCCCCCTATCACATGAATATTGCTATTATTTCTGTTTGACAAAGGAAGAAACTGAGGGACGGGGAGGTGAAATCAGTTGCCATTAAGAGCTTAGGAAACATTTAATTGTTTAAAAAAATGTTTCTTTATTTTTGAGAGAGAGAGAGAGAGGGAGAGAGAGAGTAGGAGGGGGAGGGGCAGAAAAGAGGGGGAGAGAGGATTCAAAGCAGGCTCTGTGCTGACAGCGGAGAGCCCGATGTGGGGCTCGAATTCACAAATGCTGAGATCATGTCCTGAGCCGAAGTCAGATAGATGCTTAACCGACTGAACCGCCCAGGCGCCCCAGGAAACACTGATTGAAAGAATGAGTGATGAGACAGCCCAATGGTCACCGGCAGGATGATGGGTAAATAAAACATGAAATTCCAAGTTTCCTTGGACCTATAAACAGTGGTCATAGAGGAACTTTCAAGGAAGGCAGGGACTCAGGTTTGCACAAGTTCTAGGGGCCATGTGGTGTTTTGGGGGGTTTGTGTGGGGAAGGTGAAGACCTGGCCGCTGGCCAGCCACATTCCGCACAAGTTACCCTTGGAGACCCCGCCTTCTCTTCCAGGGGTCTCCTGTGTCGTGGCCGAGTGGAGTGGCTGGGGTCGCTGTCTCAAGCCCTGCCAGATCTCCCATCGCGTCCGCCAGAGGCATGTCCTGCGGGAGCCAAGGAACGGGGGTGCCCCCTGCCCCCCGCTGGAAGAGCGGGCCGGCTGTGTGGATGACCAGAGGCCCCAGGGAGCAGAGTGCCAGCAGTCTCTAAGTGAGTTGGAGCGGCTCCGGGGTGGTGGTGTGGGGCAGCTGTCGGGGGGAACCACCTGGCTGGACGTGGGGGCCTTCCACGAGTTCCTGGGTGGGGTCTGAGTTTAGGACTTTTGTCTTCCCTTACCCTGATTTGCCCTCCTCACCTTGTGAATGAGGTGAGGAGCTCTGGCTTCCTCTGGACATCTCGGTGCCAAGCACTTTGCCACATTATTGACTCTATGAGGCCAGTGTTACTGTTCCCATTTTACCGAAGGGAAACCGAGACTCAGAGAGGCGCAAAACTTGCCCAGGGTGCACGGCTCGTTCTGTAACATCTTATTCAGCTCTCACCATAACTCTATGAATAGGTACTAATATCATCCCCATTTTGCTGACGAGGAGATTGAGGCTCAGAGAGGAGTAGGAACTTGACCAACATCACTCAGCTGTAAGAGGGAGAGCTTCTCTGCACTCTCCTCAGGGCCGTAGGTTGCACCAAAAAAGGCACTACGGATGTTGGAAGAGAGGAGGAAAGGCCAATTGTTATTACACATGTTATGGCAAAGACCAAACCCAGTCCTAATGGCAGCAGCAGGGAGAGAGGCCTGGGATGTCCTGGTGCGGCCCTCGTCTAGGTCACAAGCATCATTTAGTTCAACGCCGAATCATTCAGGGAATGGGGCAAGGTAGGGAATGTCCTTTGGCTTTTTAATTTTCCTGAGGAATCTCCACTCTCTTATGGACCAACTCTCTGTTCACCTCCTCTTTGCTCTCTGTCTGCTCTAGGAAGAAAGAAACCTGGCAGTTGGCTCAACAAAATATTTTTATTGGTTCATTTATCCATTCCCCTGTACCTCCTTTCTTCCATCCTTCCATCTTCCTATCCACTCATTCGTCTGCTCATCCGTCTACCTTTCCGTCTATCGATTTCTTTTCTTCATTCATCTATCCATCCACCTGTCATCTCTCCATCCATCCTTCTTTCCATTCATCAGCTCTTCTACCAATCATCTATCCTCCCACTTCCGCATTTATTTATCCGTCAGCCATCCATTCTCCCTTTCTTTCTTCCATCATTTCAGCTAGCCAGCCATCCATTCACTCCGCTGGGAGGTTTTATCTACTCTGTTTTACTCATTCATTCATGGAAATCATTCATTTGAAACCCTTTTATTGAGACCCACTCCGCAGCCCACTGTGCTAGTCCCTGAGACACAGAGATCAATCTGACCCTGCCCCCAGCGTTGCTAAGTGGTACAAGTGGGGCTCACCTACCCAGTTACCAGATCCCACGTTCTCCTTTGGGTTGCCATAGAGATAGCTCAAACACCAGCAGTATCTGACCCTGCTTCCTGTGATGTCATAGTCTGGGGGGTGCTGGGCTACCTAACTCTGTTTTCTCCTTGGCCCACAGTCCCTGCTCTGATAGCCACAGATAGCTATGGGAAAGAGCGGAAAAAGCAAGGTGTCCCCAAGGAGCAGGAGACACTAGGGTAAGTGAATGCAAATAAACCCAAAGTCAAGGTAAAATTTGTGAACACTTTTCCTTGGATTAAATTTCCATCCTGTCCCTTTCTCTTACTTTGATAGCATCAGCACCTCCCCATTTCTTGTCCTGGTTCATTTGTAAGCTCATTAACATGGATTTTTGAAGTCCTTAATAATGGGTCTCCATTCAGCTTCGTCCGTTTGTTCATTCATTCACTCGGTGTTTATTAAACGCCCGTTATATGACAGGTACTTGGGGCTACAGCAAGGAACAAAAAAGGACAGAACTACTTGCAGGGTACTCACAGGATGAGGGCAAGAATCTTCCAAATAAACCACCAAAAGGGGAAGAGAAAGTGTACTGGGAAGACAAACGTTCCAATTTCCACAGGCTTTTGGTAAGAGACAGATTCTGGAGGGTTCTGGGGCAGCACAGAATGGAAGGGGCTGTGGACAGCTCTGGCTTGTCCTGGAAAACAGTCTATTCCTCAGGCCTCCCAGAGGCTGCAGCCACCAGGGGGCAGCAGCCCCACACAGAGTCTCCCCCAAGTGCTCCACAGGCTGTGTCTGTCTCTTCCCGGAGGACCGGGGCGGGGGGGGGGGGGGGGGGGGGGGGGAGAGGAGGGGCATTTCCTGCTAATTGTAGAAGAAGTTGGGTAGAAGTAAAATTGTAATTCGCTCATTATTTCAGATACTCCAGAATGGGGGACTGCCCTTTTAAATAATTCTCCCGAACTGCAGTAGCACCCTCAAGAGTGTCAGCTTGGGCTTTTTTGGGTTTAGGTGGTTCCATTTTAGGCACCGCCACTTAGTTGCTGTGTGACTCTAGGCACGTTATCTCTCTGATGCTCAGTTTCCTAATCTGTAAAGTGGGGCAACACTTCAATGATTCATTCAGCAAATTTTTATGGAGCTGGATACTATTCTAGGAGTTGGACACACCTGTGACCAGAATAAACAGGAGTTGTGCCCTTGCGGCACTGGCATTAGAGTGGGGACGCAGGTGAGAAATAAGCCACATAATCTTTTGGATGTGATGCTTGAAGAGGCTTGATACACAGAAATCCTCAGTGATGTTAGTTTTTTTTTTTAATGTTTATTCATTTTTGAAAGACAGAGCACAAGCAGGGGTGGGGCGGAGAGAGAGGAGGACACAGAATCCGAAGGAGGCCCCAGGGTCTGAGCTGTCAGCACCAGAGCCCGACATGGGGCTCGAACTCACGAACCGTGAGATCATGACCTGAGCCGAAGTCGGACGCTCAACCGACTGAGCCACCCAGGTGCACCCTCAGTGAGGTTAGTTTTAAAGAGTAGAGCCGGTCTTTTGTTTTATGCAACCATATTCAATTGATGAATATTGGGCTGCCGGGAAGGTTTCTATTCTCAGGGAGAGACTGTACCAACGTGGGTCTACATAAGGCTAGGTACCCAGCAGGTGCTCCATAAATGCTCACGGGTGTTTGGGGGTGGTGTCTCCCTGTGTGGCTGCAGGTACTGTGTTCGGTTCCAGCTGGGGCCCATTCCAGGGAGCTGCCGGCAGGTGAGGGCACTGCATGCCCGGTGGACGAGGTACCTGACCCGAGGCCACACGGTTTGTGTGAGGTGTGAGTGGCCTGCCCAGGACGCCAGGAGCCGGCGCTGCTATGGGGATGGCGGTGGGGCCGGAGGGTAAGCAGCGGAACTTGGGCTTGGGGAAGTATGATTGTAGAGCCTGCTGCCTGGGAGACAGAGGTGCTGTAGGAGTGAGATGCTGATTCCTGGCTGGGGCAGGGCCCGTGAGGGTCCTGGCCCCAGTGTCCTAGAAGGAGCAGCTCCTGCTTCTTCCAGCTGCATGACCTGGGGCAATCTCATAACCTCTCTGAACTCCCGTTTCTTCATCTGAAAATGCAGCTAATAAGAGGGCCTCCTCATGGGACAATGGTAAGGGTTAAACGAAATTTTGCAAATTGAAGAGAGAGTATAGTTGATGGCATCCAGAAAGCACTCAAGGAAAGGGTGCTGGTATTATTACTGAATCCTCACAATTCCCTTAAAAGCCAGCTTTGGCTACTCTCATTTTATAGATGGGGAAACCAAGGCTCAGAGAGGCAGTGTGACTTAGTCAAGATCACACAGCAGGATTTGACCCAGATTTGGTTTTTGACCCTCTTACACTGCCTCCTAGAAAGGTAGATGTCTCAGAAAACACTTAGTATATTAATTAAAATAGTAGCTAACACTTACTGAGTGCTTACTATGTGCTGAGCATTATTCTAAGGTCTTTTTTTTTTTAATTCATTAATTCATTCAGTAAATATTTGTTGAGCACTTACTATTGAGCCTGTGCCAGGCAATGTTTTGGGCACTGGGGAGACGCAATGAACAAAGCAGATGTGGTCCCTTCTCTTATGGAAACAACATTCTGCTGTGTGGAGACAGACATTAGGCAAGTAAATCTGTAATTTGTCAGATGCGAGATACGCGTTAGGGAAAGAAAGCAAAACCGGGCGAAATTTTGTTATTTTTCACGGAAAGCGATACTAAGGAGGTGACATTTGAACAGAAATCTGAAGGGAATGAGGACATGGCCATGTGACTATCTGGGGAAAGGGCATTCCGGGCAGAAGGAACAGCAAGTGCAAAGGCCCTGAGGTGGGAGTGTGCCTCCATTGTGACCAGAGTGGAGTGAAAACATGGGGGAGTGTGGAAGGAAGTGGGGACACATTAACACATATGATGCCATTGAAACATTCCAAGAACTCAAAGTGGACACTTTTAGGACTCTCTCTTTCCATCTGGGGAGATGGAGGTGTAGAGAGGTGCCTAGGGTCACACACCTAGCAAGTGGCAGAAACAGGATTTGAACCCGAACTGATCCGACCCCCGAGCTCTAGAGACTACACTGTTTCTCGCTGACAGTGCTTTCCTAATTCGGGGACTATTATATGAGAGCCTCTCTCTCCTGGGGTCTGACCGGGGAGTTATTCTCACACTTGCAAGGGTATTAATTTCCTTCTTTCCAAATTGAGCAGCCCCGGAGCAGGGAATGCCAATGCCAGATGGCGCGTCAGGGACGGATGTATCTGAACAAGAGGCATTGTCACTGCACAGATCTGGGTTCCAAACGCTGCCTTTGGCCCTTCCTAGCCGCGTGGCTCCGAGCAAGCCTTCCTCCTGACCCTGACGGTCTCCACCTCTCAGACCGGTAGAAGGATCCTGAGGCCTTTGCACAGCACCTGGCCCCTCGGAGATGCTTAGTGGTGGAAGCCGCTATCATCACACCTAACCTATAAAAATAGGTATAATAATATGTACTTTGTGAAAATGAGACGGAGTGGGCGTGGTGACCCTGGTGCGCAGTAGGTATCCAATAAACAAGTGGCAGTCATTACGATCACCCTCTAGGGAGGCCCTGTCTGCCCACCTGCCTCCAGCTTCTCTCCCACTTACTTGTCTTAGACTGGAGGCTTTGCCGTTACAGATTTGTTCTTTGGGTTAGATGCTCATTACTTAGAGCCTCGGTCTTCCCGTGCATTTTTGGATAAGCCTTTCTAGCCCCCAAACTCTGATTAGTCTTCAGTTTCTCTTTTGGATGCAAACGCTCCAGGATGAGGAACGTAGCACTTTGGTGAGGCTGAGATGGGGGTCACAGGAAGCCCTGCTCCCACTGGGGATGGGCAGCATGGAAAGCAGAGTCTGGGCCGTGCTGGGGACACATCTCTTCCCACCCCGCCCTACCGGGGGCCAGGCTCCCAGAACAGGTGATGGAAGGTCTGATTGGGACATGAGCTCACCAGGCAGGACTGGGCAGGAGGGCGATCAAAGCGGGGACGGAGACAAGCTGTCAGCCGGATTCTTTCCGCGGGCAGCTGGCGAGGGCGGGCATGCAAAGGGCATGGGCCTGGGGAGGGATTAGCCTGTCGGTTGGGGATTTCAGGAGGGTTTATTTAGGCTGAGAAGTGTCCGTGAGTTGGGGACAGGCGGGAGGAACACCTGCCGTAGCCATGCACCTACTGTGTGCCATGTGCCAAGTAGGTGCTTTACACGTGAGTGCTCATTCAGAGCTCACAAGCCCTTTTGAGGCAAGGGGCATTAACTTCATTTATGTAATGAGGTTGGCAACAATAATGGTACTTCATTCGTGAAGTTCCTGTTATGTGCCAAGCTTAGGACGGTGCCCGACATATAATAGGCACCCAATCAGTGTTGGCTGTCATTGTTACTTATTTTGCATTTTGTAAAGATTTGAATTATACCTACAGAGAATTGGTGGAAACATATACAAACAGCTTAACACATGTTTGGGGGCACCTGGGTGGCTCAGTGGGTTGAGCGACCGACTTCGGTTCAGGTCACGATCTCACGGTTTGTGAGTTTGAGCCCCGCGTCGGGCTCTGTGCCGACAGCTCAGAGCCTGGAGCCTGCTTCGGATTCTGTGTCTCCCTCTCTCTCTGCCCCTACCCCGTTCACGCTCTGTCTCTGTCTCTCTCTCTCAAGAATAAATAAATATTTTTAAAAAATGTTTTTAAATGCTAATGTTTGGAAAGGAGACACGCATGGATAGTCACCACCCAGGCAAGAAACAGAACCTGGGCAGCCCCCCTCCCCCCGCCCCTGCTAACCGCAACCCTTCCCTTCCCCATAAAGGACGGTACCATCCCGACTTTTATGGTAATCCATTATATAGTTTTCTTTTCTTGTTTTAAGTTTATTTATCTTTGAGAGAGAAAGAAAGCGTGCGTGCAAGTGAGGGAGGGGCAGAGACAGAGGGAGACAGAGAATCCGGGGCTCAAACTCACAAACCCATGGGCTCATGACCTGAGCCGATATCAAGAGTCAGATGCTTAACTGACTGAGCCACCCAGGTGCCCCCCCCTTTTAAAGTTTATTATAGCTTTCTTCTTTTTTTAATTTTTTAATGTCTATTTATCTTTGAGAGACAGAGAACAAGCAGGAGAGGGGCAGAGAGAGAGAGGGAGACACAGAATCCGAAGCAGGTTCCAGGCTCTGAGCTGTCGGCACAGAGCCTGATGTGGGGCTCGAACTCACAACCGTGAGATCGTGACCTGAGCCGAAGTCGGATGCTTAACCCACTGAGCCACCCAGGCGCCCCTACAGCGTTCATTCTGGTTGCCGAGATGGTTAGCTGATGTGTCCTGATCATTTTTATTTCCTCTGCACAAAGCATCTCTCAGAACCCCGCCAGCGCTTCAGAGGAATGAAGGTTATGGACAGGCGTGGGCAGTTCCAGGAGCTGGGTCGCACACACCATTGATTCCAGAGCCTGTGTTCTTCGTCGCTGCACTGTGTTGCCTTCCAGCAGGAGGGGGAGGGGAAACAGGGAAGTTAAGCAACTTGCCCAGTTTGCCCAGCAAGGATGTGACCGTGTCACCTGACCAGACCCTCCGAGCTGAGTCTGGATTGCTCCCTTGTGGCCTCTGGGGTCAGTGCTGTGCTGTCAGCTCGGAACTAACTTCTCTATCAGGCCGCAGTGCCCGCACGCTTTTAGGGCCCACGAAAATGCTTTGAGTTTAACTTCTTTTAAAATCAGAAGAAAAAAGATGAATAATAATAATGAAGATCTAAGTGTAAGTCCAGCTTGGATTATATTTGTCTTTACACGATACAGCCGCACGCTATGAACGTAAAACATTTTCTCGGGCCGAAGGGGCTCACAAAGGCAAGCGTCCCTGGAGCCCAGGAGAGTCCTAAGGCCACTGAGTCAGTCCCGTGTCTTGTAGGAACCAGCTGTTACAGTGGCAAGCAGCCGGCCACCCCCGGTGCCGAGGGACCTGGGAGAGGCTCGGGCAGCTCCGGGACTGTTCCTGCCCCGAGGTCCACGGCCTCGTCTTCATCTAGCGCCCGGAGCCCCCTCACTGCCTAGAGCCCCTCTTTCCCGAGCCTCCCAGGGCTTGGGCTCCCAAGGAGAAAGCAGTGGGGAGAAGTGTGCCAACGTGGGACTGGAGGAGCTGCCCTGTCCTTCTGCTGACACTGAAAATAGCTTTGTGCTTCCCTCCGTGCTGGCTGAGTCACAGCCTTGCTGACATCTCCTGCCAGTTCAGGGCGGCCCGAATTTCATCTCTGAAAAACACACTCGCGTGACTTTTACCCTATTCTCCTTGCCTGTAGACTTACCTTTTCATGTTTTGACTCTCCCCCTCTACTTTTTTTTTAAGATTTTATTTTGAAGCAATCTCTACATCCAACATGGGGCTCAAACTCACAACCCCGAGGCCAAGAGCCACATGCGCCTCTGAATGAGACAGCCAGCTGCCCTCACCCCTACCTCTTTTTTTTTTTTTTTACTTAAATAGATTTGTTTTAAAAGGAAGCTTACATTAAAATGCAGGTGTTTGAAGAGGGAGTGTTTTGTCCTCAGAAATAAGAACAACGGCAGCCAACTTTTTTCAAGTACTTACAGTGCGTCAAACACTGTCCTGACCCTTGAAACCTGTTGCCTCGCTGTATCCCCACTTTACATGTAAGGATCTTGAGGCACAGAGAGGTGAAGCCACTAGTCCGAGGTCACACAGGTAGTGGCAGAGTGAGGGATCTGAACCCAAGAGCGACATCTCCTGCTGAGATTCCCTGCTTTAGTAATGCATCAGCTCCGTGAGGGCAAGGTTTTTGTCTTGTTCCCTGCTGTGTCCCCTGTGTTTAGAACATGCAGTAATGCTCAGGACATATTTGTTGAATAAATAACTGAACAAGTGAGTAGATGAATGGTCAGTTGCCATACCTCGAAGGCAATCAGAAAAACAAATACAGTGGGAACCAAACAAACCTGCCCAGGGAGTTGAGCATGGAGTCTGCTCTCTTCTCCTTCAAACAGGAAATTAGCATGAGTCTAACGGAGACTTGTTCTTTGACAAATGGAAAGAATTATATAAGGGACTTGAAAGAGGGACTGATTTATCCCTTTGGGAGTCAACTGTCATCAATATACTTTTAAACACCTTTACTGAGATAAAATTCACATACTATACCATTCACTCATTTGAAGCGGACCATTCCGTCCATTCGTAAGGTATATTCTGTATATTCATAGGGGTTGTATAAACATCCCATGATCTAATTTTAGAACACTTTTTAAACTCTCCCCCCCCCCCCGCAAGAAGTCTCCTATCAAGAGTCCTTACCCCCGACTCATCAGATCCCTCCAGTCCTTAGCAACCACTAATCTACGTTTCAAAGAATTCGCCTGTTCTGGACATGTCGTATGAATAGAATCATACAAATGGTCTTTTGTGCCTGGTTTCTTTCACCTAGCATCATGGTTTCAAGGTTCACCCATCTTGGAGCAGGTAGCTGTCCAAGAATCAGTTCTTTCATGCCCCATGCTGGGTTTGTGTAAAATCATCTCAACGACCACTTTGGGAGGCATCGCTGCAACGGAGAGTTGTGGCTTGCTCCCTGCTCAGAGTGGTGCTGGCCCAGCTTTCCCTGCCTTTGGACCCAGGAGGTCCAAGGATGGAGCTGGGGGAGGGGTGTATCTTTCAGCTGTCCTTGGGCCTGGGCAGGAACTGGCCCGCAGGTTGCTTCTACCTAGCTCTCCTTCCTCAATCAGGACTCTGGGCACTCCTGGGAATCACTGTCTGTTCCCCTCTCTGGGAGTGTGAATGAGTCACTGGGCAAACCTTTGAGAAACACCTGTGTGTGCCAGTCTGGGGCAGGAGCTGGGGCAGTGGAGGGGAGAGAGGTGCACACGGGCCAGGAGGCGAGGGAGGGCACGGCTTGACTCACATCCAGGTCCCTGCCTTTGACCCCTACACTTGACTGCAGGAGGCGTGTGTGTGTGTGTGTGTGTGTGTGTGTAGATCCTTTTGTGTGCGTTTAGCTGCTGTCTTCCCAAGCCAACCATAAGTGCCTGAATTGCCCAAGCTCTGAAGTATGTACTTTTTGGAGCCCTTCATAGCTACCACTCTTACAGCCCCCAAGGAGTGATGCCTGTTCTAATCCCCTCAAGGACCCTGTAAGTTAGGTGATCTTTTCCCCATTTTCGGAAGAGGAAACTGAGGCTGAGGAAAGTCAGGTGACAAGGTCTCATCAGAACAAGGTCTCATGATTAGGAGATGCTGGAGCTGGGATTCAAACTGGACTCCAAAGCCTGTGCTCTTGACCAAACAGGAAGGCAGAGGCTGTAGAGATGGACAGCTGGGTAACGGGTGCCCAGAAGGCAGAGCCATCTCTCGGGTATCCCGAAATGGGGCATTTTCCTTGGGTACCCCCTCTGGAGAATGTTGCTGGAGCTTGTGCAGAGTTGGGGAATCTGCTGGGGAGGGGGAGGTATCTCCATGCAGCCAATACTTTAAAAAGATCAGAAATGTGTTGAAGACGGAGATGGGGAGTGAGCAGTGTGGTGTTCCTGGAACCTTGCCCCACACTACGGACTTCAAGTCAAAGGCCTTTGGGGATGAGTGACCGAACTCAACCAACTTTAGCAAAAATGGAAGACCACTGACTCATTCAACTAAAATATCCAGAATAGGTCGGCCTTCAGGTTTGGCTGGATCTAGCGTTTTAAAGTTTGAAGCTCATTGTATCCTTTTCCTTTGGCCATGCTCTCCTCTGTGTTGGCTTTATTCTTAGGCAGACATCTTGTGGTGGCATCGATGGCTGCCGGGAGCTGTAGACTTTCTTCCTCCCAGTCCAGCATCTCATTCCCAAAAGCCTTATCCTTAGCTAAAGTGCTGGGGTCGCTACTTGCTTGTGTGGCTCATCTCACTTGCTTATCTCTGAACCAATCAGGCAGTAAGTAGGGAATGGACTGCTCTGATTGACTGGGACTGCACCAAGCATGCGTCCCTGGAGATAGGGGAGGGGTCACTTCTTCTTGAACCATTTAGACCAAGAATGGGGAAGGGGTGGTACCCTCAAGGAAAATGCAAGGTGCTGGTAGCAGCAACAGCAGGAATGAGAGCTGGGCAGGTCCCAAGACCACAGATGTCTTCCTCCTGGCAAGTGGAGGGGCTGTTATCCAGCTGTTTGGCTTTGCCACCAACTTGCTGTGTGGCCTCGAGCAAGCCCTTTCATCTCCCTGAGCCTCAGTTTCCCCGTCTGTATAGTGATCATCTCCACGGATTCATCCAGCTCTGCGCTTCTGAGGCCAATAGGCTTCACTTAGCCAACGGCCCTGCCTCCTAGCTTAACAGATGCGAGCTGCGGCTTAGGAATGCATGGCCTTCACAAACCCTGAGCTTGAACTTGGGACGGGACACCCAGCCTCCCGTTCTGCCCATCCCGGCAGGGTACAGCCTGTGATGGTGGGAGGGTAGGGCTCCAAGGAGGTTTCTTTGCACATCTCCAGTGTTCTCCATCTATAATTGGCTCCGAATGAAATGATCTCATCCCTGAACACTGAGGAAGAAGGGCGGCTCGGTGGGGGGGGGGGGGGGGGGGACAGCTCACTGGCAGCATCTGACATAATTTGTGACTAACCCGTTTCTCTCCGGAAAGAGAGATGGTCTGCTCGCTCGAAGAAGACGTAAAAGTCTGAAAGAATGCCTTGGTAATCCATTGAGAAGCCTCTAGCTTTTTGGGCTTTTGAGAGGCCCGAGGTGTTTCTCCTCTCCGTCTAAACCAGGTATCTTCTGACTGTTGCTCCCAAGTCCACTTGACCGCCTGTCACGTCAGCCGCTGGTCAGAGAGGAGGGGAGCGTGGCCAGTCCATCAAGCAATTTATCTCGTATGGATTCTTGATGGGCTTTTGTGGCCAGCTGAAACTCGTTTAAATGCCCATACATTAATTTTGAAAGATGGGCTCCTAATCAACTTTGAAAAAGCTTGTCACAGCACCATCTGTTTGGCGTTTCTCACTATTGCATTACATAAGAGGAAAGACATTTTTAAAGAATGCGGCTGCATTTAGTAATTGGATCGCCGGAGAGGAGCCAAGCCGGGGCGGATGGCACCGTGATTCAGAAATGCCACAGGCCCTTCTCCCGGGTGCGGTGGCCTCCCCAGATTCCACTCAGTTTTGTCAGAGACCAGCTTGCGGGGGGGGGGGGGACAGGCCCGAGATGGCTTCTTTTCTTCTTATCTTTCTCTTCCTCTCTTATTCTCCCCTTCCTCCCATTTGTTCTCCCTCACCTGCCACCTCAGATCAGTTCCAGCAAATATTAGCAACAGCCAAATGACTTCACTTCCCTAAGCCCCGATTTCCTCATCTGGAAAATGGGAATAATAATATAGTGTTGCTGTGCAGGTTAAATGCAGTAATATATCCAGCTTCACACTTTGGGCCTACCCTCGTAGAGTTATAAACATCATTTTGAGGGAAAGAGCTTCTGTTCCTTAAATAGGCCAAGTCACCCCTGCCTCAGGGCCTTTGCACACGCTGCTCTTTCTTCCTGACATCCCTATATCTTTGCATGGCTGTCTTCTTATTTTGGTCTAGCTCAGGTGTCGTCTTCTCAGAGAGGCCTCCCCCAACCACCTTTAGTAAAGTAGTCACACACATTCACCTATGTTATTTTCTTCCCAGAACTTGTTTTCCGTCTCCCAGAGGACCTGGTCTGTTTTGGTCACTGCTGTGTCCTCAGCACCTAGACTGTTGCTTGGCACATGGTAGGTGCTCAATAATTATTTGCTGAATGAATGGCTGAACTCATTAACTCTTCATGACTGTCCTGTAAAGCAGGGGCAGGAGGGGAAGCGACTCTCAGGGTCACATGCCCAGGGAAGGGGCAGGAAGGGAGGTGGGGATCTAGGTGCCCTGCTTCCAAGCTTCCTGTGGCCCCCAGGTGGGAACAGCATAGACATGTGGACCTTTGGGCCCACCCTGCCTCCCTGGAGGGTTCAAGCGAGGAGTAAGGCCCAGGGAGCAGCCTCTGAGAGTGGCAGGAGGCAAGACTATTTACAGGAGCTGGGGCCATCTCCATGACAACTGGACAGCCCACAGCTTCCTGCATCCCTAGGGAGGAGGTCTACTCTTGGCTGGGATGCAGTCGGGACGGTGGGGACCCTAAACGCCCAGTATGGGGGAAGGAGGCCTTGTTTCTGAGAGTTGCCTAAAGGCTGGAAGGGCCTAATGAGGCTACGTAAGTCTGTGTGCGTGTGCATGTGTGTGTGCGTGCATGTGTGTGCACGCGCGTGTGTAGGGGAGAGTCTGGGCTGTGTGCAGCCAAGCTGCCTGATTTGAATCCTGGCTGTGCCACTTCTGCACCGTGACACCTTGTGCAAGTGAATTATCTTTCTGGTGCCTAAATTCCCTTCAATGTAAAGACAGCATAAACAGTAGTGTCTTATAGGGTCGTTGGGATGATTAAATGACAGAGTACTCTTATAGCCCTTAGAATGTGCCCGGCATGGTTACTGAGTTCCGGAAATCAGCTTACATCTGACTTCAGGTGGCCTTCCTGCAGCAGTAGTGGGGAATGTGTTCTCCGTCATTCTCTGGGATCTCCACTTCCCTGGCTTTTTGCATTCATTTAACAAATATTTATTGAGCAGCCACTATGTGCCAGGCAATGTTCTAGAAGCTGGGAACACAGCAGGGAACAAAGCAGACAAAAATCTCTGCTTGCGTAGAGCTGACGTTTTTGCAGGATAGATAGACATTAAATATGAGAAAAAGGAAACATGCCTATGTCAGATGATTTTAAGTGTTAAGAAGAAAAATAAAACAAGGTTGGGGGATGTGGACTGTGAAGCAGGGGTTATAGTTTCAGACAGTGGCAGGATGTGAGGGTGCCAGAGTTTCAATAAGAAAGGGACCTTTGGGCACAAGTTAAAGGAGGTGAAAGAGGTAGCTGTGTGGCTAACTGGGGCAAGAGCATCCTAGGCAAAGGGAACCGCAAGTGCAAAGGCCCTGGGGCAGGAAAGTGAGCATGTGTGGCATTGTATAGTGTAGTTATATCTCTTGGCATGTCTGCATGTGATGTTAGGTGACACACATTTAGTGGTATGTGGGTGGTTCTGGATGGAGATGTTTGTACATGTTTGTTCATGCACAGGCCTGCTGTGTCCAGCCGGAGGCTGTGCCTGAACAATTCAGGGGATGCCATCCATGTAGATTACAATGGAATGCGACATCCTAGAGGTGGCCCCATGCATATTTGTGAGTAAATATTATAAAAACATGTCTGTAAAAATGTCTACAAGTGCATGTGTCTGGACATTTGGATATAAATGATACGTAAATGTATATGGATATATCTTTATTTAAAATGTTAATATTTTGTTTATCATGCATTTCTGCATTCATGTTGATTTTTAAAAATGGGATTTATCTCAATTACTGAGTTTTTTTGGTGCCCTCTTACATTTTATGCCATGGCAAGTGCCCTACTCTCCTCACCTTAGTCCTGGCCCTACTCTGGCCCAGGGATGGAAAATGAATGTGGGGGAGGCTGGCTGAGGCAAGGGAAGCCTTTCCTTCCAGTTTCTTCCAGCGTCTGTGCTCAACCAGAATCCAAACCCAGTCTGAGCACTTCCTGTTCCTTGAAGATAAGATCTCCTGAGTGCCGACTACATACCAGGGACTTGCATACATTACTTCGTTTTATTCTTACAACCAGCTTCTGGTGTAGATATTTGTTCATTTGATTGAACATATATTTATTTAGGGCCTACTATGTGCCAGGAGTACCATTTGGTATTCCTGCTCATCCAGCATCTATGCCTTGTTTTTTCTGGTAACAGCACCCCAGTTTTTCTTTAGGGAACCTAGTCTCTTCCCCTCACAGTCCAAGTGGTTCAACCTGGGCTTTCTGTACCCCTCCCCCAGCTCCACAGGTAGGCATGCAACTTGAGCGGCCCAATCAGCATAGTCTATCCCTCCGGCTATAGAGATGGAGAGATTGATTATGGGATGAGCATATGACCCACATTGTTCCAGAGTGAATTCTGGCTCTTCTTGCTGCCTTTTTGGGGAAAAAAGAGCTCTCTTTCAACTAAGATTTGTAGCAATACGAATGGTATAACCCTGGAGCTCCTAGTGAAGGTCCGGTACACAGAGAGGGGTAAAAAACTGAGCCCTTATAACATTTTTAGAGCCCCTAGATCCAGCCATACCTGAAGCCATTACCCTAAGACTTTCCAGTTCTAAGGCTTTACTTAAAAAACTTTTTTTAATTAAGCCAGTTTGAGAGGGCATCTGAAATCCTGTGCTTGGCATCTTTATACATTATCTCCTTGAATTCAGAGATGAACTCTGTGAAAAAGGGGCTAGGATTACAAAGAAACTGAGCCTCAGGGGGGTAAGTGGCCTGTCCAGGGTCACACAGCAGGTCAGTAGCTGGAGCTTGGACTTGAACCCAGGTCGTTCTGACTCCTGAGACTTTCTTCCATTCCACATTGTCCGAGCTCTGGACAAGAGGGTCTGCGGGGGTAATAGACAAAAGAACTGAGTCTCAAATTAGCCACCATTTTGCTGTGTGACCTTGATCAAGTAATTTCTTCAATATGAGCCTCAGTCTCCCCATTTGTGAAATGGGGAAAGTGGTGGTGGCTATCCCACTAGGTTGTCGTGAGGGTTAAATGTGATAACCAATGTAAGTAAAGTGCTTAGAACAGGGCTGGGCTTGAAGCAGTGAGCATGAGCTGTTGTTACCATGGCTCTTTTTCTGAGGGAAGGAAGTGGGTCTGGGGGCTTCACCCCTTGCCCACAGCCAACGTGCTCCCTGCCTCCCTGCTGGTCACAGGCTCCCAGCAGCCCTCAGGTGGTGCCCTCGCCCATCTCCTGCCAGATGCGCAGACCTGGCTCATTGACCCGGGAAGTGGGCACTTAAGAGCCACTTCCCCAGTTTCTCTTTTAATTTTCGTTACATAAATTTCACATTTCCTGGAATAGAGATCTTGAACGGCTGGACTCATTTGGAAATCGAGTCTGCAAAGGACCTCATTTATATTAATGGGGCCTCGAGTCTGGCCTGTAGGGAGGCTGAGACGAGGATGGATGGTAGGGACTCCCGGGCTGAGCTGCTCCAGGCCGAGCCCAGACGCTGCCTTGGATAAGCAGATGCCTATAGATTTAGGCTGGGACCATTCCTGTTATGTGGGAGGCTCCTGGATGCAAGGACTGTGTTGCTATCTGGCTTACCTCCCCCAGTGGCTGCCCACTGCTCAAAGTAACCCTGCTTGACAAGGTGCTGTGTGATGGGCCCCAGCTGACCTCTCCCATGTCCCACCTACCCCTCTTCTCATACATCCCTCTCCAGCCAAGATGGCCTCCTGAGAGTATTCCTGCCTCAGGGCCTTTGCACTTGCTGTGCCCTCTGCCTAAAATGCCATTCTGCCAGCTCTTGGTGTGGATGGCTCTTTTCTGCCAATCAGGTCTCGTCTTATGATCACCACCTCTTGGGAGGCCTTCCCTGATTGCCCATCTAGAGTCCTCAGTCACCCTGTATCTTACAGCTTACAATCTGGTGCAGAGAGGGACAAGCCACAGTAACAAACACACATTACTGACTATGACAAGGACTTTACAAGACAGAACACAATCAGCCCTCACCAAAGCCCTTGGAACTAGCTGTTTCTAGTACTAGTTCAGGTAGCACAGAGAGGTGAAATAACTTGCCCAAGTTTACACAGCCAGAAACTAGAGGAGCCAGGATTTGAACGCAGGCCATCTTGCTCCCACATTGGCTGGGTTAACCAGCTCACTGAAATCACAGGAAGTTAGAGCCTCCTGCTATAAGGGCTGCACTGGTGTAAGCTCAGGAGGCCGTGGGAGGCCAGGGAAAAAACTGCCTGATCCTGCCTTTGAAGGATCAACAAAACTCCCTAAGAGATGTGGTGCCTTAGCTGTGTCTGGAATTTATTTATTTTTAAGTTTACATTACAGCTTAAGAATTTCTAACATCTCCACACTGTCCACAGCTAAATTTTTAAGTAATGCATATTATTCCAGGGAGAGACAGCGCTATTCATCATTCGGGGCAGGTGTGTGCTTGCAATTTTGATGTTCTCCCAAATGCTCCAAGGATCGACTCCCTAAGCTTAGTGAGGCAATGGAGGCCTTAAAAGCTTGGGCTCCAGACCTGGTTTCAAATCCCAGCTCCTCCCCTTGGCTCCAGGGGCGTCTCTAAAGTCACTAAGGTGGTTCAATCATCGATAACCAGAAGACCCTGCCCCCTGCCCCTCCACGGTCTATGCTGTGGTGCCAGGTGAGAGCCAGGCTCCCCAGACCCAGGAGAGGCTGAGTTGACCTCCTCTCCTGCTTGGCAGGTCCTCGGAAATTAGGCTGGTTTAAGAAAATAAAGAAATGTGGCATTTCAATGAGAACTTGTAAGAGTAGTTGGTTCTGCAGAGGGAAACTGGGTGGTGAGTGAACGGGGTGTGAGGGAGATTCTCCTTGCGTACCCTTTCATACCTTTCCAATTGGCATCTCTTGAAATTATTACCTGGTAAACAAGTAAACATTAAAAAAAAACTTGAAGGGAATGTATTATTTTCACATACCTCTATGGATTAAGCTTCATTTAGTGTGTTCGTTTTCTTTACTCACCTCAACAGCCTGGGAAGTAATTATTGCCCCTGCCTGACAGCTGAGGGAATTGTGGCCTGGAGGGGGGAGGCAGGGCCTTGCCTAGGGTCACATGGTAAGTGAATTAGTGCCTGACTTGACACTCCAACCCAGGCCTCCTGACCTTCTCTCCAGGCTGCCTCTACCCCACCAGGGACCATTTCCTTCATCAGTGGAAGCCACGTTGAGGTGTGGATGGAGGGGTGCTAATACCATAGAATGGGTATACCTCAACTCACCGTGATCTGGGTTCAAATCCAGGGTCTGTCACTTGCCTGTTGTGGGACCTTAGGTAAATCACCAAACCCCTGGGAACCCAGTTCTGCAGTGGCCAGCCTGCAAGATGGCGTCCAATGATTCCCGTCTCCTCCTTTTCACTCCTTTGGGTCATCTCCTTCCACAGTGAATAGGGCTGACCTGTGTGGCCTATAGGATATTGCAGAAGGGGCAGTGTGTGTGTGACTTCCAAGTCTGGATAATAAAAAGACAAGACAGTGGAGTATTATTGAGCCTTAAAAAGGAAGGGAATTTTGACACAGGTTACAACATGGATGAACCTTGAGGACATTATGGTGAGTGAAACAAGCCAGGCACAAAAGGACCCATACTGCGTGATTCCATTTATGTGAAGTACTGAGAGCTGTCAAAGTCATAGAGATGGAAAGTAGAGGTGTGTTGGGGCGCCTGGGTGGCTCAGTCGGTTAAGCATCGGAATCTTGATTTCAGCTCAGGTCATGATCTCACGGTTCGTGGGCTTGAGTCCTGTCAGTGGGAAGCCTGCTTGAGGTTCTCTCTCCCTCTCTCCCTGCCCCTTCCCTGCTCGCTTACTCTCTCTCTCTCTCTCTCTCTCAAAAATAAATAAATAAACTTAAAAAAAAAAGTCAAAGCATGGTTTCCAGGGGCTGCATGGGGGGAGAGAGTGGGGAGTTCTTGTTTAATGGGGACAGAGTTTCAGTTTTGCAAGATGAAAAACTCTGGGGATGGATGGTGGGGATGGTTGCACAACAGTGTGGGTATAATTAATGCCACTAAACTGCACATTTAAAAATGGTGGGGAGGGCTCCTGGCTGACTCAGCCGGTGGAGCATGTGACTCTTGGTCTTAGGGTTGTGAATTTGAGCCCCATGGTGGGTGTAGAGATGGCTTAAAAATAATCTTTGGGGAAAGAATGGCTGGGGATGGTAAAGTTTATATGATGTGTATTTTGTCACAAAAAAATAATTGGGAGGAAACACATTGTAGCTTCTGTCTTTCTCTTGGATCATTCACTCTGGGGAAGCCCCCACTGGTACATAAGGACGCTCAAGGACCCCTGTGGACCAGTTCACCTGGTGAAGCACAGAGGCTTCCTGCCATCAGCTCTACATCTCAGCCTGATAACCATGTGGAGACGCCATCTTAGAAGTCCGCCCTCCACCCGTCAAGGCTTCAGATCCGGCTGACATCTTCATTGTAACCTCATAAGTTCCAGAGTCACGCAGCTAAGCTACTCCCAAATTCCTGAGCCACAGACACTGTGTGAGATAATAAATACTTATTGTTGTTTTGAGCCACTAAGTGTTGGGATAATTTGTTACTCAGCAGTAGATAACTGACATGTTTCCTCATCTGTAAAATAAGGATGATGTTCAGTTCACAGGGTTGTTGGTAATGATAATCTTATGACGATACCCACGATGATACTTTGACAGGTTGTATTTCACAGAGTTGTTGCTAAGAATTAGCAAATGCATGTAAAGTGCTTGGAAAAGTGCCTGACATGCAGTAAACCTTCTGTAAATATTAACTGGTATGGTTTCATGTGCTCCGTGATTTCTGGCATTGGTAGGAGCTCAGCCTAGACAATAGATCTCTATGAAAGAATGGATCTAGGCTTTATGTTGTAGTGGCAATAAAAATTGTGGTAGCTATGAGAGCTACAGCTCTATTCCAAGACTTGGGCTAAGCAATTTACGTCTTTTCATTGAAGCCCTCCAGCAGCCCCTTGAAGTGCAGGCTATTATTTTCCTATTTTACAGACTAGAAAACCAAGGTCCAGAGAGGGAAAATGACTTGCCCTAGGTCACACAGCAAGGAAGTGCCATAGCCAGAATTTGAACTCAGATGTTTCGGACCCCAAGTTTTCTCTTCGGCACCACTAGCCCAAGCTGCAGATTGACGTACCCCCCCTCCCACCCCAAAGCCCATTGTTCTCCCTCAGCCATTTCCTGTTCATCAGCACAGCGGTAAAGTTGCCAACACATCTGACCAGCAAATAATTTGTTCCTGCGTCTCCCTTCTGCAAATGTCAAGCTCCTGTTCCCTCCGGAGACCAGAGAGCGGGTCCCTTAGAAATTTTCTTCTTCTGATTCCAGTGTCCTCTCCCAGACCCGCTCCTTCCATATCCAGGGTTGGGAACAAGAAGAACACACACATCCAGAAAAGCACAAAACTGCCTGCTCAGCCCTCATTCCCTGTGGTGTCTCCTCAGAGGCAGCTTAATTAGCCCCAAACCTTTGCAGCCAGGCACTTCCAGACACGCCGCCAGCTGGCTCCTCACAAAAGCGCTCCTAATATTTGCTGTGGGGACATGTGGCCATCAGGAGGGGCATGTCCCCAGACAGGCGATGAGCTCAGGACATGGGCATCACCACACCTGCTCCTCTCCCCGAGAAGGGGGGGGAACAGTTGGGTAACCCCTGATAACACAGCCTTTTCTGAGTCTGTGTGTGTACTTGTGTATGGGCAGGAGGGCAAATGGGGCCTCGAGGGAGGGACAAGTGTGCTTGCACCTGCAGTGTGCTAGGGGCTGTGCTGAGTCTGCTTTCTCCCATGTCACTGCTTCTCAGCTATTTCTGAATTGCAGGAAGAAGTACATTTTTTCGCCATGACCTGTAACACACACAATTGAAAGGGAAGTTTCATGAATCTGTACCCACATTATGAACAATGCATGTTCTGTTCTATTCTATTCTGTTCTATTCTGTTCTATTCTATTCTATTCTGTTCTGTTCTGTTCTATTCTATTCTATTCTATTCTGTTCTATTCTATTCTGTTCTAGTCTGTTTCACCATGACCTGTAACACACACAATTGAAAGGGAAGCTTCATGAATCTGTACCCACATTATGAGCAATGCATGTTCTGTTCTATTCTGTTCTATTCTATTCTATTCTATTCTGTGCTATTCTATTCTGTTCTGTTCTATTGTATTCTATTCTGTTCTAGTCTATTCTATGCTATGCTATTCTATTCTATTCTGTTCTATTCTGTTCTGTTCTGTTCTATTCTATTCTATTCTATTCTGTTCTAGTCTGTTTCACCATGACCTGTAACACACAAAATTGAAAGGGAAGCTTCATGAATCTGTACCCACATTATGAGCAATGCATGTTCTGTTCTATTCTGTTCTATTCTGTTCTGTTCTATTCTATTCTATTCTGTTCTATTCTATTCTGTGCTATTCTATTCTATTCTGTTCTATTCTGTTCTGTTCTATTCTGTTCTATTCTATTCTGTTCTATTCTATTCTGTGCTGTTCTATTCTATTCTATTCCAGCCTATACTATTCTTTCATTTAAAAAGTACTAGTCATGGGGCACCTGGGTGGCTCAGTTGGTTACGTATCCAAACCTTGATTTCAGTCCAGGTCATGATCTCACAGTTGGTGGGTTTGAGCCCTACATTGGGCTCTGCGCTGACCATGGGGAGCCTGCTTGGGATTCTCTCCCTCCTCTCTCTCTCTCTGTTCCTCCTCTGTTCTCTCTCTCTCTCAAAATAAATAAATAAACTTAAAAAAAGTACTAGTCATGACCCATGAAATAAATTTCAAAGTTCCCTAATACCAGGTTTGTAATGTGGGTCTGTGAACTTGCATGGGACAAAATTCTGTATCTTTATCTTCACTGACCTCTGGCTGAAATGCAACACTTCCTTCAGTTATGAATATGGGCAGCAAATCATAGTAGTATTAACAGTACTTGCGACATCGTCACTAATAGAAATCATAGATTTTTCTGTATTGCATTGTGGCTGTTGCAGATGACTCAAAGCAGCATTTACGCTCTGCATGACCTCAATGTTTTGGTAATTACTAGACCCACTGCTAGATCTTGTTATTTGTTAATAAGGAAGCACATGTATTACTATATCACAGTGTTAAAATATTTCAATAGGCTTCTTTTGTAAACCCGTGTATTTTTTTTTTTTCAACGTTTATTTATTTTTGGGACAGAGAGAGACAGAGCATGAACGGGGGAGGGGCAGAGAGAGAGGGAGACACAGAATCGGAAGCAGGCTCCAGGCTCTGGGCCATCATCAGCCCAGAGCCCGACGCGGGGCTCGAACCCACGGACCGCGAGATCGTGACCTGGCTGAAGTCGGACGCTTAACCGACTGCGCCACCCAGGCGCCCCCGTAAACCCGTGTATTTTAATTCATGCATTTAAAATTATTTTTCTGAGAAGGTGACCATGGGGTTCATCAGACTGCATGGGGGGACAGGGCATACAAAGTTGAAGAGCCCCTGCATGAGTGGGCCCCAGCTCATGGTTTATGAAACACTGTCCTAAGCTGTAAGCGTCAGGGGAGCAGTGCCCTGGGGTGTCTAACCCATGTGTGGTCCCTGAGCCAGCACTGAAACCACATTAATAGCCAACGTTTGTGCAACGCGTGTGTGACTATACAAGGTACTTAATGTAGATCATTCAGTTTAATCTTTACACCAACCTTATAAGGTGGGTGCTATTTTGTTGCCCCATTTCTCTTTACCCAATTTTATCTTGTCTTCTTTGCAGCCTCCCTCTCTAGGACCTGTTATTCTTTTCACATTTCTTGCAAGGCAGGTCTCCTGGCAACAAATTCCTTCAATTTTTGTCTAAGAAAGTCATTATTTCTCTTGCACGTTTGAAGGGTAATTTTGCAGGGTATAGAATTCTAGGTTGGTGGGTCCCCCTCCCCATCCCCCTGCCCACCCCCCTCCCCTGCCAACACTTGAAATCTTCAATTCCACTCACTTCCTGTTGCATGGTTTCTGAGAAGTCAGATGTGATTCTTATCTTGGGTCCTTTATAGGGTGTGGTGTTTTTTCCTTTGGATTCTCTCAGGATTTTTTCTTATCTTTGATTTTTCTGTAGTTTGAAAATGACATGCCTACTGTAGTTATTTTGGGAAAGTAATGCTTCTTGGTGCTTCCTGGATCTGTGGTTCCGTGTCTGATTTTAACTTTTGGAAATTCTCAGTCATTATCATTTCAAATATTTCTTCTGTTTCCCTCTTTCTTTCTTCTCTTTCTGGTATTCCCATTATGCAGATGTTATTCCTTTGGTAACTGTCCCACAGTCCTTGGATCTTCTGTTTCTTTTAGTCTTTATCCTCTTTGATTTTTAGTTTTTGAATTTATGCTCTACTGAAGGGAGGGATTTATGATCTATTGGAGGGAAGTGAAATATAGTGTGTCAGAGATAGTGTTATGGAGAAACAACAAATGCATAAGGGGATAGAGGTGACAGGTGCACGTGTGTGTGCAGGGGGGGAGGTTGCCATTATACCTAGGATTTTCAGATAAAGGGGATGCTGAGAAGGTGAACCTGAAGCTGGTGAGGGAATGAACCATGTGGCTAGCTTGGAAAAGATGTTCCAGGTAGAGGGGACAGCCAGTGCAAAGGCCTTGGGGTGGAAGTGTGCTTGGCGTATTCGAAAATTGAATGGTGGCCACTGTGTCTGAAGGGGAGTGAGGGAAGGGAAGAGTAATAAGCTAGGGGATCAAAGAGGATTGAAGAGTCTGGGAGGGAGGCTGGAAAGGGACAGCGTCACTGGGTGAGTCCACATTGGGCATGTCTGAGGAACAGTGAGGAGACCAGCAACAATGGAGCCCAGCACCCTCAGGGGACAGCAATGGGAAATGAAATCAAAGAGACAGGTGGGACCAGGGGATGTAAGGCCTTGCAGATAGTGCCAAGGACTTTGGAGTTTATTCAAAATGTGATGAGAAGCCTTTGGAACATTTTGATGACGAAGTGACATGATCAGACTGACAGTTTGACAGGATCCCTCTGGCCACTGTGCTGAGAAGAGCCTGAAAGGGATCGAGGGTGGAACCGGGGAATGTGGTCTGGAGGCTGCTGAAATCATTAGGCAGTAGACAATGACGGTGTGGCCCAGAGCTGTGGCAGTGCAGGGCCGAGGAGCACAGATTCCAAATCTATTTTGGAGGCAGAGCCCACAGGAACCGCTGACAGGCCATTCATTTTAGCACTGTTTGTTATCACAAAAGTTTGGAAGCAACCTTAATGGTCAGCTGCAGGAGACTAGCCATTACTGTGCATAATAGCACGCAGCACAGGAGAATGAGAAAGCTCTTCATGCATTAATACAGAAATACAGAATGATTTTCTTTTTTTTTTTTTTTTATGAAATTTATTGACAAATTGGTTTCCATACAACACCCAGTGCTCATCCCAAAAGGTGCCCTCCTCAATACCCCAGAATGATTTTCAAGATACATTAAATGACAAAAGCAATATGCAGAACAGTTTATGGTACGTTACTATTTGTGTGGGGCAAAAAAAGAAAAAAAAAGCAAAACACACAGATACACACGTGGTCCTTGGATGTTCTGTTTTGTTTTTGTTGTTGGTGCTGTTTTGTTTTTTCAGTCTTTATTCTCTCCGCTTTCCAGGTTTGGAATCTGTGTTCCTCGGCCCTGCACTGCCACAGCTCTGGGCCACACTGGAGGGAGGGATTTATGTTCTATTGAAGGGAGGTAAACAATAAACAAAATACACAAATAAAACACAGTGTGTCAGAGGTGGTGTTATGGAGAACAATGAAGCAGAGAAGGGGACAGATTGTAAAAGTTGTGTGTGTGTGTGTGTGTGTGTGTGTGTCCCCAAGGCCCCATGAGACACTTTGATGAGAGAGTGGTCGTAAGGCCGAGAATACCCAGGTACAGCTGACACGAGAGCCAAATAACCAGAATTTGGACTTTGGTCCACGAACACAGCATGGGGTGGGTTACCGCTGCTTGCCTACTGGGGTGACAAGCCAGTTACATTTTCGTACCCTCTTTCAGGTGAAGGCAATCAGTGCTGCCCCTCCACGTCCCCCAATTCAGCCTCTTGTGCAGATCTTCACCCGCCCCCCATCTCCCTGTGCCCTCCAGAAAATAAAACAAACTCCACCAAGCTTGTTTTCTCCATACCTTTTTATTGAACTGTGCATACTTCATTAAAGGACCATTTGCTTAGAAATTCTTAAACATTTGGACATATTTTACAAGACAGGACAGCAGCTGGAGGTCACAATTTCATCCCATCACATGCATAAAAAGACACGGGTTTTTCTGTTGTTTGGTTTCTTTGTGTGTGTGTGTGTGTGTGTGTGTGTGTGTGTGCCTGAGCACGCACACACAATGCTCATTGTCACCTTTACAGGAAGGACTAGAGACATCAACTGACCAGAGATGAACAGGACCCACAAATGCGACCCCGAGAGAAGAGCGGCTAAGGACATTGGTCACTTATGGCTAATGTGATTGGCTTGGCCCCCATCATGGGTGGGGTAATCAGAATGGCTTTGCTGGCAGAAAAGCCTCAACCTCACACCATAGTTCCTGGGCGAGACAGAGGGTCTTAGCTAATGGAGTTGGGGCACATGCTACCAAGGGAGACACTGGGGCTCAGAAAATAGGAAAACCCGTTGGCTCTCAAAGTTGGAGGGCAGGCTGGCCCTCTTTTCCAGCTGGACTCCCATGGCTCAGGGATTGCAATCCAGTTTCCAGATGTCAGCTCCCAAATTCCTGCCCCAGCAAGTCCCAGACCAGGAGAAATCCCTCCTTTGTGAGCTAAACTAGAACATGAGGCTGAAAATGCAGGATAGGAGAGTAGGAAGGAGGCTGGGGCTGCCCCATGGGGCCCCTGGAAGTGTTGCTCTGAGAAGACCAGGGCCCTGAGGGCAGACATGTGTCAAATTTGGACATCACCTTGGCCCCTAATTGAATCAAAGGCTAGATGGCATTGGTGGAGCTTACAGGTTTTAATGAGAGCCCCCTCTCCCCGCCCCGCCATTTCTCTTTCCTTCCCAGTTAGCAATACCTCAAGCTGGGTAAGAACTAATTAACTCCTGTATTCACTCACACATTCGCTCATTCAGAAGTCAATCATTTACACATTCATTCACTCAAAGGAACACGGTTGGGTGACCACTATGTGCCAAGGGCATACACTGGGGGATAACCCTGAGTTCCTGGTGCAGAAAATGGTGTTTCCAGCTCTTGCCTTTGGATCAAAGCCAGGAGGTCTGGAGAGCAAAGAGACCAACTTGCCCCCAGCTCAGCAGCTGCCGATTTTCCTTTTCTCCACCCATCAGGCACCCGGAGCTTAGATGTCAAGCCTACCAAAGAGAGAGCCCGAAACCCTAGTGAAGCCTTAGGGGGCCACGATCCAAAGCCATAGAGAAGTGTGAATCTCTTGGGCATCTTCTCTCGTGCTTCCTTCCTTGTTGTCCAAACCTGGATTAGCTCAGGAGGCAAGAAGCGTGGGACAATCCACATATGATCCTCGAGAGCATCTTAATGGAACAGAATTGGGAGCCTCCCTTCGTTTTCTAGAACCGACATGCCTTTGGAGCCGTTAACGTGAGCTATTTCTGCAGGACAGGGCCTCAAAGGGGGATCTTGGGAACTGGGTTTTGTTTCATTTTGTTTTGAAGGAAAGTAGCTGATCAGGCTATCCATGCAAACCTATTGTCCTGCCTCACTTCATAATAAAACCACCTATCACTGCCTGGACTGGGGGTCTTCCTGAGGAGGAAGGCCCACCTCCTCCAAACCCACCAGACACAGTTGTGGGGGGGGGTACTTTAAAACTTCTTCTGTCAAATGGTCTCCTTGGAGAATGCAGTATCCAGACCCGCTTGGGAAGGGGCTAGAGATGTGGGCGACCGGGCAGCTGAAGCCTAGTTTTGCTGTAAAAATGGATTACATCTGCTTCTCTCTTTTGGTCCTTCTGGATTTACTTCATTGGGTGGGGATTTTCAAACATCTTAAATGGGATTTTCTGTTTTATTTGCCGGTTGGGGGGGGGAGCCCTTTTGGAATGGTGCCATTTGCTGTTGCCTAGGCAGTTAGGCAGCTGGCTAATGGATAAAAGATCATTGCATCTCTTGTACAGAAAGCCTCAGGCTCATGAGGGCACAGGGTCTGGGCAGAAGAGCAGCACCGTGACATGGTCAGCCAGAGAGGGACTGTTCCTTGGCTGGTCTGGGGAGGGCAGCATAAGCCTCATTCCAGCCAGTGTGGCTCCTGTTAGGGCACTGGGGACAGGTTGGGTCATCCCTGGCACCCCTGCAGAAAACTCCAAATCCTAGAATTTGAATTCCTGCTAACTGTAATCCCTGCTTTTGCCTCAAGGCTTTGAGCCTGTGCCTAGACGTCCAAACCACACACACACACACGCACACACACACACACCCCAGAGAGAGAAGGAGAATTGCCCTGGTTGTTCAGTCCACTTGCCATGCAAAGCGAGGCTCTCTGCAACATCCATTTTGTGCATGATCTATAGCCTCTTTTCATCAGCTCATCCCCCAACACGGCACCGACTTCCATGGTGAGGCAGCCCCACCTGCGGGAAGCACTTTCTTAACTTGAGCTGAAACTGACCACCTTGTTCCTCTCACTCAAGAGAGAGGCTTCACTCAGAGGCTCGCTCGCAGCCATCCTGCAGGCAGATGACGTCTTCTTCAGGAGAACTGCCCCCCTCCCTCCCCATCCTGGCCAGCCCTTAGAAGATCTTTTCGGGATCTCCGCAGAGAAGAATGGAGAGTTAGAATCGGAGGGAAGAAAAAGATGAGGGACCGCTGGATTCACCAGAGCCCCTTCCAAATCCATTTCATCAGGTTGGCATTTGGGGAAGTCCAGGAGAAATTCCAGGTTAAGACAAAACCAGGGGCAGTGGAGGGAAGCCCAAATGACACAATCTCTCTCTAGATGAAAACAGCCACAGGCTAGACTGTTTGCTTATCTGGGCATCAAACCTAGCAAACTACTAGGAGACAATTTTGTTTTGTTCTTGTGCAAAAGTTTTTAAAAATCTCGTCTGTTTTATTTGGCTCTGGTCCAAACCAGATTACCAGGAACTTTTGGGGGTAGCAAAACTCCGATTAGGGTCATAGTCCAGAATAATACATTTGTCCTTCGATTGGTTTCCTCTTGGGGTTTATCCAAAGGGATGGTTCACTGCCATGGGGGTCCAGATTCGGCTCAAATCTCTGATCTGGCCAGAGGCCAGAGTCCTGAAGCCAACAGTGAGGCAGGTGGGGGTATGAACACCTAAATGAACGGAAGCTGAAGATTATCTGGGTTTTCTTCAATCTCCTGTAGGAGTTGAAGAGTGGAGAATCACTTTCTGCTGAAGATCCTGCTTCCTGAGATGTCCTCTGCCCACCTGAGGCTGGAAGCTGCTTGGGGGGGATTCATCAGGACACTCCAGAAACTCCCCGGGGGCCTGGATAGGTGGGAACTGGAGAAACACCACTGCCCTTGCCACACGTCTCAGGTGCTAGGGAGCCAGGCGGCTGGGAAGGGGAGGGCGGATGCGCTGGCAGGTTCTGGGGGACATGTCTTCTCAGGGTTCGGCTGCAGGCTTGTCTATTGCTTTTTGGTGAGGCTGTTGGAAATGGATTAAAATGAGGACCTGGTAACAAGTTCATGAGATCTGAGGCCCCAGCATGTTCTCCGAGGTTTGCAAGAACCTGAAAATGCTCTGGCCTTCGGATCCAACTGATGTTACAAGGGAGCAGGGGTGTTGCAACAGACCAGCTGAGAGGGGCTTAGGTGTATCCTGGACCCCAGCAGGAAGTTTGCTTGCAAGAGATTTTTGGTTCCAAGATCTCTGGGGATGAGAAAATTCAGTCTCTTCCAAGTGCCAGCAGGGTGGGGGAGAATGAGCTGAACCAGCCCACATTCTATCCCGATCTTGAGGGCCATCCACGGCCCTGCTTCTCCTGGTCTCACTCCTGCATCCAGGCCCAGGATTGTTAAGAACAGAAGAAACACACGGAACGAGGGAAGTAACAGTGTCCACAGACTCTAGGCCAAGTGTCAGGAAACGCCTGCGTGAGCAGGTCAGAACCCCAAGTCTTTCCCTATCCCCAGAAAGTCAGAATCAAAAGGAAGAAAAGAAAGCAAGCCCAAGGGGCAATGGGAGGAAATGAAAAAGACCAGAGAGTATCAGCTGTGGTGATGACCCAACAATAAAACTCCTAAGACATTATTCTGGATTACAAAAGTAGCCATGAGACGAAGCGGCCCTATTACAAATTGGCTAAAAACACCTATGTACCTATATACTTTTTATCTGAACAGAAAAAGAGGCTACTCTGAGACACATGGATATCCTACGATGTAGACCCGCGTCAGACACTTCCACAGAAAATGCAGAGGTAACTTTTTTATTTCTGGGCGTAGCCAGGCTGGTCTGGGTCCCCCTGGCTGAGCGAGAGCATTTGGATGCGGTCATGTGCGTGGTGACAAACGGGAAACTGTAACTCAGGGCTGGAGGCTCTCCACTGTCCGGGTGGGGGTGGCGGAGGGGACCTCTCCTTCCTCTCGCCACAGGAAGAGCCATTTCCCAAAAAGGATCATGCCCTCGAGGCGGTTTGCCTGGCTCTCCTCCGATTCCAAGTTACCTAACTGGAGGCTGAAGCCTGGGGTTATGTTACTTGGGGCTAGTTAGCAGAGAACTAAGAAGCGAGGGGGGGGGGGGAGGAGGAGAGAGACGGGGAGAGAGAGAGAGAGACCTGGCTCCAGTGACCCTTGTCCGCGATGCAGTTTGAATTTCCCCTTGTCCATAGACTAGACACTCCAGCCATGACTTGGAGCAAGACAGAAACGTACGATAGTTACAAACATGAATACGTCACAGTTTTACAGAAGAGAATACTGTTTCTTTTTCTCCTCAGAAAAGGGGATCTTATTAGGAGAGAGGGCAGGGCTGAAGCTAGTCACCAAGAGGCGGTGGAGGAGAGCTGGGAGTCAGTTTGGCCAAGTTTGTGGTCACCAGCACTTTGGGGGCGGGGGTGGGGGGGTGGGGTGGGGGTCAAGCCGGGTGAGTTGAAAGGAAGTGGTCTCCTCAGGATTTTGCCATTCTCCGTCTTCTTCTTTCTTCTTGATCCCCAGTGCTTTTAGAGAAAGGGCCTTCACGGGAACAAATGTCCTCTCCTCTTCTTTCTTTCCCCGTTAAGTGTGCTTAAGATAAAATTCCTAAAGAAGGCACTGAGAAATCTACTGCACCAAAGCCCTGTTTTTTTTCTTTTTTTTTACCCAAAGATAAAAAAAAAAAAAAAAAAGTGAAAAAACCGACTCCTCCAGAGCTGGCCCTCCTCCCTCTGCAGGTCGCAGACTCCCCTGTGTGATCGGGACACACAGCCGCCTGGTCCCTAGCCCTTACTGATAATGGCGGAAGTTGGAAGCCAAGTTCGGCTGGGTTCTCGGCGAATTTCACGGAGTTCGCCAAAGGGACCAGGCATCCACCCGCGCGAGCCCCTAGCTTGGTTTCTTTGGGTTGACTTGTTTTTTTCCTCCCCCCCCCCCACGCCCCATTTTTGTTGGTTCAGGAATGGGTGCAATATGGATCACCAAGGTAAAGTGGTATTTGCCTCCAGACCATGCCTTCCTCTCTTCCGTGAGGACCTGTCTGTCAAGGTCAGCTTCTCAGTGGAGACTCTTAGGTAGATTTCCCAGTGCATATACACAGGTACAGGTAGGGTGTACACGCATTAAAAATCGGGGTATGCTCCTTTTTGGCAGGTGGGGCCTGGGAAAACTTACAATACTCTATTTTGAATTGGGCACAGGGGAAGAGCTATATTCCCACAATACATACACAAGTAAAAGGAAAAAAAAAAAAAACAAAACATAATGCAATACTTTCTAAGCATAGTATATGCTGAGTTTCAATTATTCTGTTTCTATAAGAACTCTATAGGACTCTGGCTAGTAAGCCTGAAAAGGTAGGTTCTTAATGATACTTCTGAATTCGTCCTTCAAAAGTGACTCCATAAAATGCTACTTTAAGGTCAGACAAACTACACAGGGAAGGAAGGGCCAGGTCCTGTGTGACCACACAAGGCAGAAAGGGCCTTTGGTTACAAGGAGAGTTGCACCAATTGGTTATTAGTTAAAAAAAAAGAAAAAGAAAGAAAAAAAAATCACATCCAATCTGTACACTTCTCATCGGCTTCAACCAACAAATGAAATGCCTTGATTTGAAGAAGGGGTGGTAAGTTCCTTCTCGCTGTATATGGCTATATTTAAACATGTTCACTTTCCTGATATGTAAAATAGACTATATTACTATTGTTACTAATTTTTACAGATAGCATCAGCTCTAAAAATATCGGAATCGGAAATCACAACTATTTACTTTTATCAAAAAGCATTTGTTTTCCCTGAATTTTCACGTTTGTGCTGATGGCCGACGTAAATGGTCATGAAAACAAAGAAGAGGCAGGTGAGATGAGATGGGCCAGGGAGGACTGTCCGTCGGCCGCTCCTCAGTAGGCCCCCAGCCCGCGCTGTGTGCCCGGCAAAGCGCTTGGGGGCGTGGCTGCTTCCTCTCTCTCTGGTGCTACCAGCACAGGATGACCTCACACTTTCCCTGCCCCTTAAGTCCCTTTGCAGTGGCTGCGAGGATGCTCTGAAGATACCTCAGAGTGGCAAGATACTTCGGCATCGGCATCGTAGCCTTTGTTAACACAGCAAAGAACAGGACTGCACCCTCTTGGAAGGATCCACAGTCCCCGGAGACACTGAGAAGCAGTAGGAACCAGGTACATATTCAGCAGAGCACAGGTGTTTTTAAGGGCGGTGGGATGACTCCTGTGGACACCTGTGACAGGTGGTCCAACCGCATGCCATTGTGCAGAGGGCAGGCAGAATGACTGATTATTTGTGTACTGACAGGTGGCTCATGCCATCACACTCACAGGCAGACCAATGACACATTGTATGAGGAACAGGAGACCCACACCATGTTTGTTCCATCAGGAAGACGTGTGCCTGTCACCGTGTTGTGGACCGGCAGATCTACACTACTGTACTTGGGACATCGTCCATCCACGTTGTATTTAGGGAAACACATCGGTCCGTTGTACTAAAGACAGGCAGATACGTCATCTTGACTGACAGATGGGCCAACAGCAGGGCATCATGCTAACCGGTGGCTCAACCCAATGTGTCTGAACTGAGGAACGGCCAACACCACCGTCCTTACTGGACCCAAATCAGGCAGGCCAACGCCAGGTCGTCGAACTAGGACAGGGAGACCAACACCAAGAAATACACCGGAACCACTCACAACGCACACAAATACTTATTGCTTTTGTCTGTACTAGCTGCATTGATGGCTGCAGAAAGGAGAGCTGAGTTTTAGTACAGACAGTGACACTGAAAACATACCAACAGCTGGTTGACGAGAAAGAGAACAGAGTAAACACCCAGTGCCCACCGCCTACTGTGTTCTTCCGAGATGCGCGTGTCTCCTGCACACGGGACTCTGTGAGAGGCCCCACTCCAGGGCTCAAGTACCCTTCCTCGCAAGGGGGCCAACAGGAAGCTTCAGAGGGACAGGGAAGGAGCCCACAGACTTCAACATGGCGGACAGCAATACCCGCACATCACCCACCGTGGCCTGACACAGGCATGTAGTTAACAGCCCAACTGTAGTCCCAAAAAGTGGCCCACGGGAAATAGTGCTTGTTTTAAAGTGCAAGATGTTGACACTGTCCCTGGTAGAACCTATTTTTGAAAAACATAAAGTGCTTTTTATTTTAACTTTTTTTTTTTTTTTAAACTTGAATACCACAGGAAACAAAAAAGAATTTCTATCATAGTAGATGCTTTCCCTGCTGCCACAGGAAGTATTCAAAAGTCTGAACTGGGCATTTCAATTGGGGATTTTTTTTTTTTTTCCATTTTTGTAGGTAAAAAAAAAAAATCAGATTTTATTCTGTTCTTCGGTAACATACAGTCTCTTTGAATAAGCTATTTCTTTTGCATATTTGACTCTTGCATATCTTTTGAGTCTATGCTAGTGATGTACAGAGAGGGTTTTCCTTATACAACCCTAAAGCAATGTTCACAGTTCACACTGTTGGCTGAGTGCCTGCCGTCTGAACCCTTCCCACGTTGCCGGGGGGCAATTAGAATCGGGAACAAGTGGTGCAACTCACCCTGATGATATCTCAAAATAAAATCTCAGGTACTACGGAACACTGAAGTCGATGAAGACATCTGAGGAAGGGTTTTGCGCTGGGACCGTGGTTTATGGCGCAGAAATTTCCCCACGACACAAGCATCCTCTGCAGCCTTCTGACAGTGGGATCCATCCAGGAGGCGATGGACAGGAGTTCCTAGAGGTGGCTGGGCAATGCCCAAAACGAAATTGGTCAACCCGGCCACTTGTTGTTGTCCAGCGTCCGTCTCCAGCCGAAGCCCAAGGGATGGAGATGTTGCCCCCTGAGGCTGCGATGGAGAGCCGTGACAGAAAAGCGGGGACTAGGTAGTCTTGGTGAGGTCTAGCATGTGGTAGTGGTGGCTATGAGTTCTGCCCATGTCATCTCCCAAAGAGGGCAGCAGAGTTGTTACAAGGAGACGCCATAACCTGTGGCTTGGCCCACTTCATCCTGCTGTACCTGTCATGGCTCTCCAGGCCCTAGGGAGCCTCCTCTGGAGTCTCTCTTCTGCCTGGGGGCTCTGCAGAGCCTGTCTGTCTGAGTTCGTGCGGAAAAGCTCTGCGGCAGGTCAGCCGAACAGCACGCCTCTTGGGTCTTGCCACAAGTCTCTGCTGCAGGTAGGGTAGCTCAGAGGCTCTGATCCCGTGTGCTTCCGTGGGCTCCTCCCCCTGGCAACACGCGGACGTCGGGGGAGATGTGGTTCTCGAGTTTGCACTTTTCCTGACCACTGGGGCCTTTTCCAGTCAATGCTTCTGTCGAGTAAATACAGTTCTGCCTTAAGAACTTAGGGGAGGTGGGTAAGGGGGAGCTTTCAAAGTGGTTCTTCTCTGATCTTGTCCCGACGCTGAACTTGGGACTGGTGCTCACATGCACGCTCTTGGGAGGGCTGGAATCTACACTGTAGAGAACCTGCCCCTCATCGTCTGTGTCCGCATCAATGTACTGGTGGATACCTGCTTCGAAGTTGAATGCTATTGCTGTGTGTTTCTCAGGCGACCGGGGGGGTGTCCTAGCACTTGCTGTGGTATAGATGGAGGACTCTGGGCTCAGTACAGGCCTGTCCAAGAGTGTGGCACACTCTAGCCCAGCGACAGCAGCTGTACCCCCCCGGTTCCTAAGAGGGTCATGGTACATCCCCAGAACGGGGACTAGTGGACTGGGGTCACCCTCCATGAAGTTGACTTTAAGTGCTCGTAGCTTCAGGGGGTTATTCGTCTTCATAGAACTCTTGGGGCTCTCAATGAAGAAAGAAGAGCATTGGCTGGCATCAGGGGTGGGGTTGGCCTCCACAAATCTCCCACCACTGGCACCCAGAGCTCCCCGCCAGCCCACCTCTGGGGCCATGCTACCCCCAGTCTTGCTGGGGAGTGAGGCCAAAGGGCTGTGGGAGAATCTGGTGGCTTCGGGGAAGTCTGTGGCACAGCTAATGAAGCTATCGATGCTCGACATGCTTCGCATGTCGATGACCCCTTCTGTACGAGTGGGCAGAGGGGCTACAGGGCTGGGGATACTCTCCATTTCAAGTTCTTCCTTTGGTTTGCTCTGTGTTGTTGACTCCTTGGTATTGAGGATGGGTTGAGATTGGGTCTTGGCCATCTTATTGTACATGTCTTCCAACTGCTGGACGTTCAGGTGCTGAGGACTGGAAGATGATCTGGCCTTCTCAGGGGACCCCTGCTCCTTGGTTTCAAAGGACTTACTTGAGCTAGTTTCAGATAGTGTCCTCTTTGTCCATTTCCATTTGTTGGGAGACAAGTGATTATCTTGTACTTTGTCCTTCTTACTCATATTTTCTCCATTTTTCTCTACCACGATGTCCATCATCTCGATGCTCCGGGCGAAAGCATCTTTCATGTTCATGGAGACAATGCTGCCATTCCTCTTGGCTCTCTCCAGAGCCTCTCTCCGCTTGATTGCTTTCTCCTGCCTCTTCTGCTCCTTGTAGAACTCAGAGAAGTTATTGACAATGATCGGGATGGGAAGAGCAATCACCAGGACACCTGCAATGCAGCAGAGTCCTCCGACAATCTTCCCCAGGAGAGTCTTGGGGTAGATGTCTCCATACCCAACCGTCGTCATGGTGATGGTGGCCCACCAGAAAGAGGCCGGGATGCTTTTGAACTTGGTGTCATCCTCGTCCTTCTCGGCAAAGAAGACAAGGCTGGAGAAGATCATGATGCCCATGGCGAGGAAAAGGATGAGCAAGCCCAGCTCATTGTAGCTCCTTCGCAGGGTGAAGCCCAAGGACTGGAGGCCGGTGGAGTGGCGTGCGAGCTTGAGGATGCGGAGGATACGCATGATGCGGAAGATCTGGACCACGCGGCGGACATTCTGGAACTGCAGCACGCTCTTGTTGGATTCGGTGAGGAAGATGGTGACATAGTAGGGCAAGATGGCCAACAAGTCAATGGCGTTGAGTGGGCCCTTGAAGAACTTCCACTTCTTGGGTGAGGAGAGGAACCGCAGCAGGTACTCCATGGTGAACCACGCGATGCACACGGCCTCCACGTGAGCCAGCTGGGGGTTGTCTGTGGTCTGGCCAAACTCATCAAGGCTCTGCAGCTCGGGCAGCGTGTTGAGCGACAGGGCAATGGTGGAGAGGACAATGAACATGATGGAAATGATGGCAAGGATCTGCAAGGAGAAGAGAGCGGGATTTAGTTACCGACCTCCAGTAGGATGATCATCCTAACACCCTGACTCTGCGGGGTGCTCCTCAACAGTTCAAGGGCACTGTCACATCTCACTTGCCACTTAATGACTGGTTGTTTGAGCTAAAAAGATCATTTATTCAAATCCATTTTTGTTTTTTTGAATCCATTCAAAACCAAAGCCCGGAGACCGCAATGATTTCAAGCTAACTATTCTAGCCCGAGGGGTTAGCAGTGAGGACACAGCAAGTTTGAAAGACAGCGTGAGGAGCAACAATTTAAGAGCTTGGACTCTGGTGTCAGGTTGTTTTGGGTTTAAATCCCAGCTCTGCCACTTCCTTACCTGGAGCCAGGTGTTTATCCTAAGCCTCAGTTTCTTCATCTGCAAAATGGGAGGGCAAATACAGTGTCTATTTCAGAGAGCTGCTATGAAAAGTCAAGGCGTTAACGTGTGCAAAGTGCTTAGGACAGCTTCCAGCAGCACACGGGGAGTGTCTGATAAACACCCGCTATCTTCGTGGGGGCGACCTCTCAGCCCTCACCCCACAACATGCCGTCAGCTGAGACCACCCAGGCTCCGCGTGGCTCAGCTGGCCTTTGTTTCCTGCCCTGTCCCCAAATGTCCTGTTATATCCTGTGAGCAAATGCCACTGCTGCTTGCGTGTGAGAGTTTTCCATCCTTTGCAATCAGTCCTCACGCACAACACAAGGTGATCAAGCCTACATTTCTACTTCGACCCCTCTCTTTGGGTCTCTCCTGCCACAGGTTCCCAAACGTCACACTTCTCTGGCCACACGCCATTTTTGGCTGATCCCGCATGTCTGTGTCCCTTCTTCTCTGTTCAGTGAACTCCCATCCATCTTTAAAAACCCAGCCCACGTGACCCCTCTCTGTAGAGGTCATTCCTGGTGGGACTGGCCGCTCCGTCCTTCAGGGTCCCTCACCACTTCGCCTTCCCTTGCGTGCTTTTACAACACATCCCATTACAGAGGCGTGTGTGTTCATCACTGCCCAGAATCCGTGAGCTTCCGGGGGGACGAGGGATGGGTTCAGAGCTTTGTCTCTGCACCCCTCACACTCCTAGCACCTAGCCCAGGGCAGGGGCTAGTCCAAGTTCACAGAGTGACACGCGGAAGGAACAGGACCAGAATTCAGTTGTCAATCTGGCTACTATTTATTGATCATGTACAACATGTGAAGCACTTTGCTAGGCACTGGGGGCACCATGAGCAGCAAGAAAGCTCTTTCTCCACCAGCCCAGATGCCGAAAGGATGTGTTATGCATTTCTCCAACCTCAGGTGCTCTATCAACTTCCTGGTTTTTTTTTTTTTTTTTTGCTGTACTCATGTTCAACGTATTCTGTGTCTTTTATTTTTTATTTTATTTATTTTTAATGTTTTTTTTTAATCTTTGAGAGAGAGAGAGGGAGAGAGAGAGAGTATGAGCATGGGACAGGCAGAAAGAGGAGACAGAGGATCCCAAGCAGGCTGTATGCTGACAGCAGAGAACCCCATGCGGGGCACGAACTCATGAACTGTGAGATCATGACCTGAGCCGAAGTCGGACACTTAACCGACTGAGCCACGCCAGGTGTCCCCCCCAAGTACCCTGTGTCTTTTAAACAAAAGCTTTTGAGTGTTAATACCTTGATTTGCACTCACCGGAAAAGTAAAATTCTGTAATCACTTTATAAAAAGAAATATCCGATACACAAAAGTAGGTCAAGTTTATATATATTTCCGAACCATAATCAAAAGAACACCCACGAACCCACCACCCAGGCGAAGAAACAGGGTACACAACAGAAATGTTGACACTTCTCACAGGTCCTTCCCCACCCTGTGGGTAACCAGAAATTTTTCTCCTCCCTTGTCTTTTCTGTAGAGTTTTTTTTTAATTTTTTTTTTAACGTTTATTTATTTTTGAGACAGAGACACAGCATGAACAGGGGAGGAGCAGAGAGAGAGGGAGACACAGAATCGGAAACAGGCTCCAGGCTCCGAGCCATCAGCCCAGAGCCCGACGCGGGGCTTGAACTCGTGGACCGCGAGATGGTGACCTGAGCTGAAGTCGGACGCTTAACCGACTGAGCCACCCAGGCGCCCCAGAGTTTTTTGTTGTTTTTTTTTTTTTTAAGAGAGAGAACTTGAGCAGGGGAGGAGCAGAGGGAGAGGTAGAAAGAGAATTCCAAGCAGGCTCCACAGTGACAGTGCAGAACCAATGTGGGGCTCAAACCCACGAACCGTGAGATCACAACCTGAGCCGAAACCAAGAGTCGGATGCTTCAGCGACCAAGCCATGCAGGTGCCCCATCTGTAGTTTTTAATGCAGAGGTAGATGGCCCTCACAAATTGGTACTGTGTCTTGCTCAGGACTGACGTCCTACTGTATGTGTCCTTTTGCTGCCTGTACTCTTTACTCAGTAGTAAAACAACAACAACAACAACAAACACGGCTCACCTTCTCTGTTCTATTTTAGTCTCGTCCTGAGAAATGACATTTGCAAAGATGCTGAGTTTGGGTGCCAGGGAAAGGGATGTTAAACATTCATTAACACAAATATGTGCTTATTGGAATAAAGCATTTGGGCAGCAGACTTTGGCAACTCCTGCACTGAGTTAGGAGCGTGGGTCCTAGAGGTAGAACCCAGCTGGGTGGCCTTGGCATTGAAACTTTGCCTGCCTCAGTTTTCAAATGTGTAAAATGGGGATATTCTAGTCATTCATGACTGGGGATGATTTTGACCCCCCTCCCAGGGGATATTTGGCAAACTCCACAGAAATTTTTGGTTGTCGCAACTTGGGGGAGGAAGATGCCACTACTGAACATCCTACTTCGCACGGGACAGCCTCACAATGAAGAATTACCTGGCTCGAAATGTCGATAGTACCAAGGTTGAGAAACCCTGGGGAATACTGGTAGCCGGCCCCTTATAAATTGTAGAGTGGGGGACAAGGAGATTATGCACGTAGAGTTACCAGCACAGGTGGGCCTGACTCTGTGGGGACGGCCAGCCAGGGTCTTGGGCTGAGCCCGGCAGGCTGCGGTTCTAGGCGCTGACCCCCCAGCCAGGAGGGAGCCTGCAGGAAAGGAGCTGATTCCCGATTCCTGGGGAGCCTGTTCCTTTAACAGCTGGGAGGTCCCATTTCCCCCAGAGGCTGGCAAGGGAAGCCCGAGCCAGTTTCTAACCCCTAGACAACTCCAGGGAAGGCCCACATAATTGCTGTTCTGCTGACAGACGCATGAATTATGCACCCGGCATATTATGTACAGTCCTTAGGGCTTGTTATTTTAAGGCGGGCACCACCTTTGTACCTGAGAATGCGCCCTCCCCGTCCCTTCTCTCAGCCTCAGGATGCCTAGAAAAGAAGAAAAGGGGGCGGAGGCCTCACTGGGTCCTGCCTGCTGCTCAGGGCTGTGTTGGGAAGGTCAGAGCACCTCAAGCCTCCTTCCCCGAAGGCAGCATGCAGGGTCTTTCTCTGCACCCTCTCCTGGCCCTGCTCACAAGACAGTTTTCTTTCCTGAACCCACTGAAGCCTTTAGAGTCAGGGCCACACTTCCCCAGCCAGGAAGTGGCTGGGGAACTTCCAAATGGGTGTTGAACCTTCTGTGCCTCAGTTTCCTTATCTGTAAGACTGAGGGGTCGGAGAGGAGGTGTCCAGGGCAAGGCTGCAATGAGAATTCAGTGAATTCTCAGCTTTTGTTGCTATTATCCCCAGCCTTACACTTATTTATGAGCTGGTTGGACAAATCATTTCCCCTCTCGGAACCTCCATTTCCTTGTGTCTAGAATGGAGATGGAAGCAATTGAGCACTTACCACATAACAGCCACTTAATACACATTATGTTACTAAGTTATTATCTGGGTAGTTTATCATCGCCCCCACCCCCAGCCCCTGGACTGGTTGCTTAGGTCTGTGGACCCCAGTGCCCGGCTAAGGCAGCAGACATCCTACAAGCTTGGGCTCTGGTCTCAAACCCAGACAGTTTTGACCCAGTCTCCGGATGGACCCCAGGGATGGGGGGACCGGCCAACACCCAGAGCCCTCCCAGGTTTTGCTCAGAACTCTGTCTGGGCCTCTGCATCTCCAGCCCTGTTTGCCTGGGATCTGAGCCCAATCAGGTTTGGGCAGGACTCCAGGAACCCGGGGAGCAAAGGCAAAAGCCGGGACAAGGGACTTGGAGGCAGTCCTCAAATTCCCTCCCTGTGAGGAGATTCTGGATCCTGGAACCCACCTGTCTGCACCAAAATGGGGGAGGAGGCTTGGGCTCTCTCGGGGGAAGAGAGCAGCAGCGGGAGTCCTCAGGGTGGGACCCAGGGGGTGCTGGAGCCAAGCCCTCCTCCTAATTGTCGGCTCTGGTGGCTGATCACGGGGATGCCCACCTTTGGCTCAGCAGCTATAAATACAAACTGTTTATCATTTCCTGCACACATTCCCCTGCTCTTCCAGGAATGTGAACAAGGCACAGAATATCTGTGCATAAAAGGGCACAGGCTCCTGTCTGGAAAGATGGGGAGACTCAAGCAGAGAGGGAAGGGACCCTTTCATGGTCACACAGCCCACTGGGGTCAAATCCGTACAGTGACCAGAGGCTCTGCAAGCCGAGAGCTGTTCAGGGCTTGGAAGCTGCCCCACCCTTTTTTAAAAAACAAACGTCATAAACACTTCTTCTAATTTTAACTCCAGTATAGCTAACATACAACAGTTCTCTTAGTTTCAGTGTACAATACAGCGATTCAACGACTCGATACATTAATACATTACTCGGTGCTCATTGCGGTAAGCGCACTCTTATGCGGAAACTTCTTCATGCACAAGCATGTTCATAGCAACATTATCCGTAAATTAAAAAGTGGAGTGAACCCAATGTCCATCACCTGATGACTGGATAAGCCGTGGTCTATCCACACAGTGGAATAGTATTTATCCAGAAAAAGGGACGAGGTGCTGACACCTGCTACAAGGCAGATGAACCTTGACAACATGATGCTAAGTGAAAGCAGCTAGACACAAAAGGCCACATACTGATTGGTTCCATTTAAATAAATTATCCAGGGGCGCCTGGGTGGCTCAGTCGGTTAAGCGGCCGACTTCGGCTCAGGTCATGATCTCACGGTCCGTGAGTTCGGGCCCCGCGTCGGGCTCTGTGCGGACAGCTCAGAGCCTGGAGCCTGTTTCAGATTCTGTGTCTCCCTCTCTCTGCCCCTCCCCTGCTCATGCTCTCTCTCTCAGAAATAAACATTAAAAACAATTTAAATAAAGTCTCCAGAGAAGGCAAATCTATAGGGATACAAAGCAAATTAGTGGCTGCCAGGGTGGGACTATGGGTTAACCGTTGTCAATGGGCATGAGGGATGTCACTGGGTGATAAAAGTGCTCTAACACTGAGGTAAGGGCGATGGCTGCACAACTTGGCAAATTCACTAAAAAAAAATCACTGAGCTGCACAGCAGAAGTGGGGGAATCATATGATATGTAAAATAAGCCTTGGTAAAGTTATAAAATTTTTGCTTTCCATAAGGAGTATCCCATTGCCTTTTTTATTTTAAAAAATTTTTTACATTTATTTTTGAGAGAGAGAGCACAAGTGGGGGAGGGGCAGAGAGAGAGAGAGGGAGACACAGAATCTGAAGCAGGTTCCAGGCTCTGAGCTGACAGCACACAGCCCGATGCGGGGCTCGAACTCACAAACCGTGAGATCATGACCCGAGCCGAAGTTGGACGCTTAACCAACTGAGCCACCCGGGCACCCCTGTTTTTGTTTTTGTTTTTTTTAAAGTAGGCTTCACATCCAGTGTGGAGCCCAATGTGGGGCTCGAACTCATGACCCTGAGATCAAGACCTGAGCTAAGATCAAGAGTTGGATGCTCAGGGCACCTGGGTGGCTCAGTCGGTTAAGCATCTAACTTTGGCTCAGGTCATGATCTCACAGTTTGTGAGTCGGAGCCCCATTTTGGGTGAGCTTGAGCCCCACATCAGGTGGGCTCAAGCCCCATATCGGGTGAGCCCCGCTTCTCTCTCTCTCTCCCTCTCTCTTTGCCCCTTGCTAACTTGCGCCTTCTCTCTCAAAAAAAAAAAAAAAAAAAAAAGGCAGATGCTCCACTGAGCCACCCTATCCCATTGCTTTTGATGTTCACAGTCATATTGATAGATCACAGGAGAGAAGCAAAAATCCAAGCAAGCCATAGCCCTGCTGTCAACCCTGCAACGGCTCTCCAAGCTCTTGGATAATGTTCTAATTCTCTGCATATAGTTGGCATGCGTTTACTGAGCACTTACCAAATGCTATGCTAGTTGCTGGGGATGCAGCACGGGTAAGAAAGACCATTTTCTGTAGCCTCAAGGAGCCGCTAGGGAGAAGTGGACAAAATAACCCATAGGCCCAGAAAGAACAAGATGATGCCAGATAGTGTCACGTACTACACGTTACTGAGAAAAACAAACCAGGGGGAATCAGTGAAGAGGCAAGGAGGGCTGTCCACGTGAGGTTGGGTAGTCAGAGCAGACCTATTTTGGGAGGTATCCTGGTTGCTTAGACTTGAGGATGATCAGTGCGTCGTTCAAAGATCTGAGCATGCCAGGCAGAAGGCATAGCATGTGCAAAGGCCCTGAGGTGGGAATGAGTTTGGCCTGATCAAGCCATAGAAAGAAGCTCCGTGTAGGTGGGACTGAGTGAGTAGGAGGGAGAGTTGGAGGAGACGAGGTTGGAGAGGCAGGAGGAACTGACGAGGAATGATACAGAGATTTGGATTTTTATATTGACTACCTCTCTTCTCTCTCTCCAGATTTTTCTGAATTTCCCACATGGTTGCTCATACGTTGATATTCTCACCATGCTGTTCCCTCTGCCTTCAGTGCTCTTCCTCCCCCACTTCTCCTGGCTGATTCCTACTGCCCCATGAGGCCCCAACTCAGGGGCCACTGCTCTAGTGAGCCTGCTCTGACCCCCAGGCCTGGGTTGGGTGTGTCCATCCTCCAAAGCCCCACATAGCACTGACGTTGCTGAGCTGGAGTTTTCTCCTCTGTGCCCTGCAAAGAATGTCAGCTCCTGAGGACCCAGGCTGAGTCTGTCCTCCACTGCTGTGGCCTTGGTTCCTGAAACAGTGCCTGGCACAGCGTATGTGCTCCCTAAATAGTTGACGAATGAATGAACAAGCAGATGAATGAAACGGAGGCCCGGAAATGAAGTGACTTTTCCAGGGCCACACAACACGTGAGAGGTAGATCTGGTCCGTGGGTGTCCTGAAGATGTTTTCAAGGACACAGGAGGAGGCAGCTTCCGGACCATCAAACCTTTCGCTCCTTTTATGGCCCTTCCGCTTCCGCAGCTTTAAAGGGGGATTACAGCCGGGGAGTTTTAATTAGAAGGGTCACTGGTGCAGATCCGATTAAAGGGATTGGGAGCAGGCTGATGGTCTGTCCCCCCTCCCCGGCTGGTGGGGGCCGGCAGTGGGGGATAGGTAAGAAGTTGGAATCAGAAGCCTGCAGGTGGCGCTCCTGGGCACAAAGGGACGGGAATCCAGGGATCGTGTGCTTGGACAACAAAAGAGGAAGGCAGAGGCCTTGGGGTGAGCCAAGCGACAGCGGCCTTCGCCATCAGAGGGCAACCGAGTCACAAAGGTGGAAAAGGCAAGGTACAGTGGCTTGGCTGGGGGTATCCTAAGCATTATAAACCAGAGGCCTTGGGGCTAAGAAATTTATTTTTACTTATTTGCCTAAGTTTCAAAATTGCAAGATTTCACATAAAAATCTAGATTTTCGCATTCCCTTGGAAAATCAGATGATACCTACACTCACCCTGCATTCCCGACAGCAACCACTGCCAGGAGCTAAGGAGCAGCTGCCCCTTTAGACAGGGCATGGGCTCCCCAGTTTCCCTAGAGGCCCCTTGACTCCTTTTGTTATCTGTCAGGTCACTGTAGGGGTTGGGCTTGTAGTTCTAGACCCACTGACACAATATCGAAGATCGTAACCACTTAATGACTTGCTACTGTATATGAAGAACTTTCCAGACAAGATTTGCATCTAATTGCACAAGAAAGGAACCTAGGGGTCCCCCTTGTCCCCATATCCAATCCGCCACCAAGTTGTGTCAATTCTGGCTCACAAACGTCTTTGGGTCTGTTCCATTCCCTCTACCTGTGAGCCACCACCCTGCCCCAAGCCACCATCACCTCCCACTGGACCCCTGCAAACAGACATCTTCCTGGTTTCCCCAAAGACACTCTGGCTCACTGTGGCAAAGACCACTAGATGTCCTCAATCTCTGTTCTTCCCTTCTTCCATTGTCATAAAGTTTTAGCTAGACACAAGCTACCCAGAATGAAGACTACATTTCCCAGCTTCCCTTGCAGTTCAGTGTGGTCATGTGACTAAGTCTGGCCAATGGAACACGAGCAGAAATGAAGCCTGTCTTTGTGTCCTCTTTCTTGCTGGCTGGGAGGCAGATGTGACGGGCAGAGCTGAAGCAACTATCTTGGATCTGAGACGGAAGCTAATCCCAGCCCTAGACTGGCCCTTTAGTGAAAAAGTTTGCCAACTCCTGGTGTACCTTATAGTATCTATCTTGTTTAAGCCACTGTATTTTGAGGTCTCCCTGTTACAATCACTTAGTCTATACTCTGCTGAACTCTCCAGCCTCATGTTGTACCACGCTCCCCTTTGCTCTTTCACCTCAGGTGCATGAGTCTTCCTTTGGTCCCTCACGGTTCTCATGATCCTTCTTGCCACAGGGCCTTTGCCCATGCTGTTTCTTCTGTCTGGAATGCTTTTACCTCCGCTCTGTCTGGTCAGCTCCTAGTCATCCTTCTTAGCGCAGGCATCACCTCCTCCAGGAAGCCAACCCTGACCCTGATTTGCTCAGATCAGATCCCTGATTACAGGCTTTCTGAGTACACGTCCTTCTATTCATAATGCTGTCCAAGTTGCAATTTTACAATAATGTCCACCTCTATAGAGCGTAAACAATTTAAGGGCAGGGGTTTTGTCTGATTTTTCTGAATCTCGAATCCTCAGAGCACACCATACATTCCTGATCCGTATTTACGGAATGAAGAAGCATTTCATCCCAAAACCCACCTGCAGGTTGTGCTGTGCCCTTGCCACCATTTTATAATTGGGGAAACTGAGGCTTGGAAAGACAATATCCAAAGTGACAACGAGGGAAGTGGCTGAGGCAGCGTTTCATACCATATCTACTAGTCTCTAAAGCCCTTCTTTGTTTTAACACACGAGGACCTTTCTTACCCTAGAATCCTGGGGTTCAGGTTATAGTTTTTAACATGTCCTCACTTGAACCATCTCCCCCAGGTGACCTGACTCTTCTCTGGGTTGGGCATCCTTCGCCTAACCGGTCAGTTAAGCTCCCGTGAGCCCTGTCAAAGCAGGGATTCTGGGAGCTGGTGACGTTACAACCTCCTGCCCATCGAAGGACAATGTCTCTGGTGGTGGTGGTGGTGGTGGTGGTGGTGGTGGTGGTGGAGACCTGGCTCTGGTCCCTGCAGAGGAAGGGGGTGATAGTGAGAAGCGTGATCAGAGCAGTGTCCTTCCTGCCTGAGTGATCGCCAATTCCCTGTATGGGCTGAAGGCGAGCGGAACTGAGGAAGGGACCGTCGGTCTCAACAGTGATGAATGGTATCAGTCCATCCATGCTGCAGAGAGCAGTGTATTGAATAAAAACGAAGAGAACGGGAAATGTTAGGTAAGGATAGTGTCCACGGGTCCTGCTGAGCCACAAAGCTGTCCCCTTGCCCCCTGAATCTGGCAGGATGGGGAGCGGGGCGGGTAACGTTTGAGAGCCTGGCCAGGGCAGCTGGGGGTGTTAAGGGAAGCTAAATACATTAGTCTGGATGCTGGGATTGGACACCACTCTGGCTAATGTCAGAATGATGGTTCCATGAGTGGTCACTCTCAAAAATAGCCAGATTTGCTGGTTAATGTCCAATTTACATTTAGAAGGAGACAGTGGGGTGGCTTAACAAGAGATCTTTCTCATGTAGCATTTTTTTTAATGTTTAGTTTTGAGAGAGAGAGAGAGAGAGAGAAAGCACGGGGGAGAGAGAGAGGGAAACAGAGGATCAGAAGCGGGCTCCATGCTGACAGCAGAGAGAGCTCACGTGCTCACAAGCCGTGAGATCACGACCTGAGCGCAGTTGGACACATAACTGACTGAGCCACCAGGTGCTTCTTTCATGTAGTATTTTAGTCTCACTAGAGATTCACGCCGAGGTTAAATGGATGCGTACCTATCCTGGCGGGGCATCCTGAGGCAAGTGTCTTCGCATCTCTGGTCTTTCTCACCGAACAGCCACTCAGAGTCTGCTGGGTCTCCGGCATAGCTCCTTTCCAAGCGGCGGCTCAGGGAACCGGTGGCTCTATCCTCTCAATCTGCGGCCTCCATTCTTGCCAAGGCAGGGGAAGGGATAGCATGGAGAAGTCACACTTGCCCGTGGCCAGAAATGACACAGGTCATTCCCTCCCCTGACAGTGAGGTCTGAGATCTACACCCTGCCTCCCTCATGGGGAGGAAGTAAGTGCTCTGAGACCTATCAAATGCTTCACGAAGGCTAAGGAGATGGCCTCCAATGCAGGTGTGTGCAATGTGACGCACTGGGGAGGTGCGGGATGAAGTGGCTGGCACCTGGTGAGGAAGTCCTAGACGCCTGCCAGCCAGCATTGCACCCAGAGTCAACAACACCGCAAAGCACACTTACAAGAGGGCCGATGTCGCACTGAGTGTTCTCATAATAAAAATAACTGGGATAGATTTAATGAAAAATGATAACATTAGAGGCAGATTTAAAAAAAAAGGAAGAAAATAAGAAATCCAGTTTCACTGACATTGAGTCCACGTATCAACTCCGGCATCCTGGTCACTCTGTACATGAGACAGCAGTAGGGGAAACAGAAGTGCCCTGAAGGAGGCGAGGGAGACCTTGGCTCAGCGGGTTGGCAAAGAAACCCTCACATCTTTGACTGCAGCAATGCAGTGTATATATGCCTGCGGTGGAAGAACCTTCTAGCACTCACTCGTATCTGGCTCTCGTCTTCTTCCCGGGCACGTCGGAAGGCTCTGTTTTCTCTGTGCAGAAGGTGTGGCAGGCTGTGGCCCATGGGCTGTGTGCAGAGATGATGTAGGTCGCTTCTGGGCTGAGCGTGAGTGAATGTGGTTGTCTTCCTGTCCTCAGCAAGAATGGAGGTCTTGGGCACCTGGATGGCTCAGTCAGTCGAGTGTCTGACTCTTGATTTTGGCTCAGGTCATGATTCCAGGGGCACGGATGGAGCCCCACATTGGGCTGTATGCTGAGTGTGGAGCCTGCTTAAGATTCCCTCTCTTGTTCTGTCTCTCTCTCTCCCCCCTCTTCTGCTCCTCTCCCCCCCCCCCGCCCCGTTCCTTTCCCCTGCTTGTGCATGCACGCTCTAAAATTAAAAAAAAAGAATGGAGGTCTCATGTTGAGATGACAGCTATCGGATCCTGAGTCACCACTTGGAAGAGAGCTGTGCTGCATGGTTCCTGGATCCTTAGTGGCAATCACACAAGTGAGAAACAAAACTTCAAAGTGTCAAGTCATGAGATGGTGTGTTTCTTCATCACTGCAGCATAATCTAGCGTATTCTGGCTAATTCATCTAGTTGAGTTGGAGTGCAGATTCTGTTCTCCATTTTTAAGCAAACCAGTCCTTGCAGACAAAGACAAATGGCTTACAAAGATCCTTGTAAAGAAACAACAGCTTGGAGCAGGTATTAGAGATGTGAGCCCAGGTAAGCATCAAGATAAGAGCTAAACTGATACCCCTCCTGGTATGAGCCCATCGGGCACTGACAACATGAGGTTGAAGACAATGATGGTCTCATCAGATCAGACAAAAAGTTAACTAAAAGGGTCAAAATTACCAGGAAGACTCTGTAATCTGACTTTCTGAATTTCATCCTGTCTTTTACAGTGAACCCTGTCTTCATTCATCTATCGAACACAGAAAGAAGGCATGATAAATGAATAGAAAAACGAATGAATAAACTAAGTCCAGCAGGAGGGAGGCACTAGAATGTATCGGTGAAGCACTTGGACCTGCATTTTAATCCCAGCTTCCCAATTTTCCAGGTGTGCAACCTTGGAAAAGTTGCTTAACCTCTCTGAGCCTCAATTTCTTCATCTGTGCAATGGAGATCACCATAGTTCCTACTTCATTAAGGATTCAATGAGATGATGCATGCATGTGGTGCCTGCATGTAGCAAGGGTCCAGGGAATGTTTGCTGCTTACTTGTTTTAAACTGGAAGAAAGACGTGAGCTCAATGTAAGACCATTCTAATGCAGGCACTGTTACAATAAGCTATTATTACTATTCATTGGCAGGGCCACTGAAGAAAAGAGTGGAGTTGGTGAGGTCTGGGTTCAAGTCCTGCCCCTGGACAATCAATGTTCCCCATGGGCCCCTTACACAGCTGTATTAAGTTTACACAAGAAACTTCACCTCTCTGAGCTTCCATTCCCTTATCTATAAAAAGGGAATAATTATATGTACAAGGTCAGATTTTCATAAGGATTAAACTCGCTTGTTCATTGGTCCGTCCATCCATCCATCCATCCATCCATCCATCCATCCATCCATTCGTTCGTTCAGTGATGTGCCAGGTACCACCTGAAGTTCCAGATACAGCAGCGAACAAAGCAGGCAGAAATCCTAGCTTGTGTGGAGCTGACCATCTTATAAAGGGAAAGGATACACGGTGAACAGTAAAGGATCAACAGGACAATTCTGGGTGATGCCAACTGCTTCGAAAAAATTAAGCAGGTTGGTAGGAAGGGAAATGACTAGGAGATGTGTTTACTTTACCTGAGGTGGTCAGGTAGGGCCTCTCGGTGGAGGTGACATTTGAGCGGAGACTCGAATAAGGAGGAGCTGCGCATGTGACCATCAGCGGGAAAAGCATTCTAGGTGGAGGGAACAGCAAGTGCAAAGGCCCTGAGGTGGGAACATGCTGGGCCAGCGTGGTTCGAGTAGGGCAAGTGAAGAGAAGATGCATGAGGCAGGAGAGGGAACGGGGGCAGAACTTCAAGGGTCTTCAGGCCTCCCACGCACAGTGCAGAACACCGTATGGTTCTCATTAATATAGTTAGCAGTAGTCTTCCTCTGACTCCTTCTTAATGCCCCACTAAGGGCCTGCTTTGGACAATAAGGACAATCATTCTTGTGTCCAAGAAGAGTCCCTCAAATGTTCAGATACTCAGCCAGAATCCCCCCTCCCCCATTTAAAAAAAACTTTATTTTGAAAGAGTGTGAACAGGGGAGGGGCAGAGAGAGAGGATAAGACAGAAGTCCAAGCAGACTCCATGCTGTCAGCCTGGAGCCTGATGTGGGGCTCGATCCCATGACACGACCTGAGCCAAAATCCAGGGTCAGATGCTTAACTGACTGAGCCACCCAGGCGCCCCCAGAATCCCCCTTAATGTGCTGTTTTCTCTTAGTGATTTTCCAACCACTGAAGTCACCCTGCTCCTTGGCTGTAAATTCCCACTGGCCTGTGCTGTACTGGGAGTCGAGTCCAACCTCTCTCCCCGCGGTAAGATCCCATCGCGGTGGTCCCTATACGGAGCGCAATGTCCTGGATAAAGTCCGCCTTACCGTCTAGAGCAAGTGTCATTAAGTACCTTTTCTTTAACACCTTCCTTCTCTGGATCCTCTGTAGCCTCTCATTTTCCTGTTATAAAAGAGAAGTCAGCAGAGCCCTCAGCACGATTCCTTTGCTGTCCTTTGGGCCTGGAGAGCCCCTTTCCCGTCCCCTCTTGCACACCCAGTTGGCTCTGTCTTTCTTCCAGGACTTGGCAGAAACGTCATCTCAGAGAAGCCTTTCCAACTTTTCCCCAGACTGAATTACATCCCCTTCTAATGTGTCACTCAACCCTTTCATTGTCCTTGTCATAGCAGTCTTTAAGGGAGGAACTAGGTCTTGTCACTCTCTTTCTTAAAACCCTCCAGTGGCTTCCTCCTGCATTCAAAACAGGGTCCAAACTCTTACGGGGCTTACAAAGCACTGCCTGATCTGGCCCCCATGTTGACCTCTTAGATTTGCTCCTTCCCACTCTCCTCCAGCCACACTAGCCATCGATCTGCCCCTCAACATGCCAAGATCATCTCTGCCTCAGGACCTTTGCACTTGCTATCTTCTCTGCCTGTGATGCCCTCCTTCCAGATTTCTCTAAGGCCGGCTCCTTTGTATCCCTCATATTCCCTCCTTACAGGGGCTGTCCCTGACAACCTGATTCAAAATAAACACCCCCCTGGGGGCTCTTGGCTGTCTTAGTTGGGGGAGCAAGCGACTCAGGGTTATAGGTTCGAACCCCATGTTGGATGTACAGATTACTTAAAAATAAAGTCTTAAAAAAAAATAAACTCTTCCCATTACTCATTCTTCCCACATTGTTTTACCTCCTTGGTGATTTGTCACAATTTACAGTCATTGTGTTTATTTATTTGTTCACTCACTTATTTTCTGCTTTCCCACCGACCCAGATTAGCACTGTGACGGCAGGGACCGTATCTGTCTTGCAAAGCTGGATCCCCACTGGCCGGCACAGAGGTTTGGTACGGTGTTGGCACTCAACGAACACTGATACATTAAATGAAAAGTGGATGGATAGATCAATGGACGGTTGGAAGGATGGGTTTAGAAGGCATGGCCCAAGTTGGAGCACTCAAGATGCAATGTTTATTGAGTCCTCACCCTATATGAGGCACTATGATGAAATACGAGCTTCAATCAGCAGCTGAATGTCTAATAACAATGACATAATAATAACAGCCAAAGTGTATTGGTTCCTCCCCATGGCAGGCACTGTGTCCACTGCTCTACATAGCTCGTCTCATTTACTTCCTTTTTTAAAAAAATGTTTATTTATTTTTGAGAGCGAGACAGAGACAGAGACAGAGCACGAGTGGAGGAGAGGCAGAGAGAGAAGGAGACACAGAGTCCAAAAGAGGCCCCAGGCCCTGAGCTATCAGCACAGAGCCCGACGCGGGGCTCGAACTCATGAATGGTGAGATCACGACCCACGCAGAAGTCTGATGCCCAACCGACTGAGCCACCCCAGGCGCCCCTTGTCTCATTTCTTCTGATGTCAACCCCAAGAGGCAGTTACTCTCAGAATCCCAGGCTCACAGAAGTGAGGCTTCATGGAGGAGGAATCATTTGGGCTGGGCTTTGAAGGATGGATTCCAGCAGGCGGGACGGAAGGAGGACGAGTTTAGGTAGAGGTAACCACGGGTGCAAAGGCTTGGGAGTGGGGAATGACAGTCAACCCAGTACGGCTGGGACAGGAGTGCACAGAGAGAGAAGGCTGGTAAGAGTGGAAGCCACCACTTTGTGAGCGCCTACGGCATGCCATGTCCCAAGGCATTTGCTCATAACCCTCCCAGGAGGCAGGGCCTCTTTTCATTTCCACTTTTCAGAGGGGCAATCTGAGGCCTAGAGCAACTAAATAACTTGCCCAGAGTCACGCATCAGAATTAGGATTGAACTCAAGGTCGCCTAACTCTGGGGTGGACACGCTGGGTCAGAGAGGTATTCACGGGTCCAAGAGGGAGAAGACAAAGGCCACCTTTTAGCTGAGCACGTACTAAGAACCAAGCACAACATATTATCTTGTTCAATCCTTACAAGTACCCAGGAGGCATTACTGCAGTGGATATGATTTTGGGCTGCTTAGCATCATTTTTTGAGAATCACCCCACGTCCACTCTCATGTACTGAGACAAGTTGCCTTTACTCCCCAGTCCCAGTGGGTAAGAGTGAGACCCAAGTTTACCATTTAGGATAATCCATACCCCTAAACCACAGTATAGTAGTGTGGACATGACTCACACTGGCCAATCAAGTTTCATCCTGGGATTTTTTTTTTTTAATTTTTAATGTTTATTTTATTTTTGAGAGAGAGAGCACACGCGCGAGAGAGTGAGCGAGAGAGTGCATGAGCAGGGGAGGGGCAGAGAGAGAAGGAGACACAGGATCGGAAGCAGGCTCCAGGCTCTGAGCTGTCAGCACAGAGCCCGATGCGGGACTCAAACTCACAAACCGAGAGATCATGACCTGAGCCGAAGGTAGTGTTTAAATGACTGAGCTACCCAGGTGCCCCTCATCCTGGGATTTTTTTTCCTGGAATTATTGGGGAAGAAGTGCTCCCTTTCGTCAAGGGCTACTGACTTATCGGGATGTCAACCTGCAGAGGCCAGAGTCCTCATTGGCCCTCTGGAAAGAATCTCCCAAAGAATATAGCCAATGCTGAGGGACTTTGTGCCAAGGGACAAAGGCAGGTTGCTGATGACCCTACTTAAGCACCTGGATACAGCCATTCCTGAAGCCAGTGTCCCTGGATTTTTCCAATGACATGAACTGATCAACACCCTATTTTGATTAGGCCAGTTTGGGTTGGGTTTTTGACCCTTGCAAATAAAAAGTGACCTGGCCAACAAAATTCTCATCTTCATGTAGCAGGTGAGATAATATATTCATAGAAGTAAAGTGACTTGCCTAAGATCCCACAGCCAGGAAGTGGTTGAATCACACTGAGATATCACAGAAGGTAGCTGGCATCTAATAGGTCCTCAACAAATACCATGTTCTTTTCTTCCACTGACCAAGAAACGGTGGAGCAAAGGACTAGAAAAGATATACCATGTGGAACCCCGGAGCTCCAAGCTGTTGGGCAGATTCTGGGTTCCTTCTGGAATCCTCTACACTGCACTGGGGTCTGGCAGGAGCGGGAGTTGGCAAGTAAAGTGAACTAGCTGCCAGGATGTCTGCATGTGAACAAAGTTCCTGAGGTCCCCACTCCTCCAAAAAAGGCCGTTTGAGGGTCCTGGCTGTAACCCAGGGTTTCCAGGGAAAGACCTGAGGTCTTAGCACTTACTTACTTACTTACTTACTTACTTACTTACTTACTGATTTAAAGTACAGTTGACGTTCCTTCTTTTTTTTTCCCCTTTTAATTGACCTAGCACTTCTTAGAGACTGACACTTGGTAGGAGCTCGCACAGATAACAGACTCAGTACTGCCGAAGCCTCTGTGGTCATTCGCATTTTTCAAAGCTCCTTCACACTGGAGCTGACCAGCAAGTAAGGGGTTAGCCTGCACACTCTGATGCTGGACTTGGAATTGGCTCGTGGCAATCCTGGCTCGTGTGAGCTTGGTGACCTCCGATATGTTACTTAACCTCTCTGAGACTTGGTTTCCCCTTGAAATGGGGAAGGGGCAGATTAGGAAGAAAGAATAAGACAAAGCAACAGACGCTCTTAGGACAGACACTGGGACCTCTTCAGCTTTTGGGCCACGCAAGCGAGTGCCACACATGGCGTGGGTAATTAAGTCGACTCTCTGAGCCTCAGTTTTCTCATTTGTAGAATGGGTGCTTGGGAGGCAGCAATGAAAATCGTGGGTGGAAAATGCACCCAGGGCATGGCTCTTGGTGCCAGGGAAGGGTGAGTGGCCACGCCACGTGGGAATCGAGGCCGCCCTGCCAGCTGGAGGGCTCCACCTACCTGTGGGCAGGTTGTCTGGGCCCACACAGTGGATTATTTGCCAACACCAGCTTCTCAAAAAAAGAAAAAAACAAAGCTGTAGCTCTGGCTACGCTGGACGTGTCTTCCTCGGCGGCACCCGGGCAGGATCTGAGCGCCAGCTAATCCGGGCCTGTGCTTTTAAAGTCTTACACACGGCCCGCAGGAGTTGTTTATGAGGCCTGCTTGGCGTCTGCGAGGGATCTCGGTTTGTGAGCCTGGGAATAAATCATTACAAGTGTGGCCAGCGATGAGGGAAAGGATTGAACGGTGCCAGGGAAACAGTCACGGCTTCCTCAGAATGCTGGGCCTGCAGCGGGGTGCACGGTGTGCTCCGAATCAGGCATCTGTACTGTGGCCTGCCTGTCCTGGTCTGCTGGGAAGCCACGCTGCCGCTTCCTTGGAGTCCTTGGCTGCATGTTCTCCCCTGTCTCTCCTGTTTCCAGACTTCTTGAAGCCCCTTCCCATTCTCCACCACCTGCTCTGCTGGTAAAACAGAGTTATCACATAACAAACAGTAGAGTGCCCCAGGAGGGCCTCTCTGAGGAGGTGACATTGGAGTGGGGATCTGACTGACGGAACCACCCAGCTGCCCCTCATCCTGGGATTTGATCTGAGGACAGGGTGTTCCAGGAAGAGGTAGCAGCAAGTGCAAAGGCCCTGAGGCAGAGAAGAGACTGACATATAAGAACAGAAAGGAGAACAGTGTACCAGGGACATGGCCAAATGTGGGTTTATAGAGCTTCCAGCTGTGTTTGGTAACAGACTGTAGGTGGGTTGGAACAGATGCAGGAATCTAAGTGAGGAGGACTGGCAGGTGTCCAGGTGAGGGACTGTGGCTGTTGAGAAGAGAGAGGACAGATTCAAGGCATATTTTGGAGGTGGAACTAACCAATTTGCTGATGGCCCAGATGTGTGGGGTGAGGCAAAGAAAAGTCCAGGAAGAGCCCTGGGTGTTGTTCTAAGCAACCAGGAGGATGAGAGTGGCATTTCCCGAGATAGAAGGACGGGGAGGCTGGAGGGGTACCTGGGGTCAGATCAGGACAGGTAGTGAGCACAGGCTGAGGGGTCTGGATGAGACCCTGTAGGTAATGGGGAGCTATGGAAGGCTTCCTGATATGTTCCCTTTGATACTTCGGTTTCCCATTGTTTATGGTTTAGAAATACCTAAAAGGGTTCACTGTTAATAAAACAGTGTTACAAGAAAAAAAGAAAGAAAGGAAAATGGCAGAATACTCACTCAGTCTTTTAACACACGTTTATGGAGACAGGTGGTCCACTTTTGCTCTCTCGCAGACAGCAAAGCTCCCCCAACCAGCTATGGGTTTGGGAGTACAAACCACCTTCCTGGAACCAGGGTGTGGATCAAGGGATCTCACCTGCTGACCCATGGATTCCCTCCCTTTCCTTCTCCATCTCCTCATTAAGGAGCCAAAGTGCCTTCAAAAAATCTTTATTGGATTACCGACTGCCTGTCTTCCCCTCTAAAAGCTCCGTGAAGGTAGGGACCATCTTCAAGATTTCCGTGTCCCCCGTTGCCTGGACCTGTACCTGGCACACAGCTGGTGCTTGATAACCATTTACTGAGGAACTGAATTCAGAAGAAAAAGCCCCCGTCTGCCATCTCTAAGGATCAACTGAGATACTATGACGTGCCGGGCTCGGGGCCGGGTATCCGTTAGGCATTCAAGAAATGGAAATGAGAGTGCACAGAAAATAGTCACACTGTCTGCAGCCCTGGGCCAGTCTCTGGTGGGTCTGGAGGCTTCTCCAGGGGAGGACGGGCCTGAGGGGTGGGAGGGAGAGGCGGCCTGTGACCCATACTCCCGGGCCCCTGTCTTGGGCCTGGACAGGATAGGCGTGGTGTGTGGACTAATCCCGGCTAAGCAGCCGGATGTGCAAAGATGTGTAATCCAAGGCCTCAGCGTCCTGTCCAGCCGGCTTTAGCCTGACCTTGGCTGAGGATGACCCAAGTTAAGGTGGGTGCCCTGGCCTCCCAAGGCTCCCCAGAGCTGAGACCCTTTATATAGCCAAGGACAGAGACCAAAGGGAGGCCTTTTTGGAGCGCAGAAGGCGGCAGGCTCCCCCAGGGTTCCCCCACCCTCCACCCCTGCAAGTCTGGAAAGTGCATCTCTGCACTCCTCCCCTCTTCTTGTATCTCTGTCTTACAGCCCTGTTGGGGGAAATGCTGTACAAAGACTTTGTGTCGGGGAAGAAGAGAGGAATCCGTTCATTCATTTAGCAAACATTTACGAAGCCCAAACTATGTGCCAGACCCTGGTCTAGATTCCCGGGATACAGCAGTGACCAAAGCAGATCTTGTCTTCAGGGAACTGACATTTGGGTGGGGGCGAGCAGCTATGAAATGAGGAAACATGAATTAGCAAGGTCACTTTGGACACTACAAAGACAAGCAAATGGGCTACTGGGATAGAGAGTGAGTGGGTGTAGGGGGGGCATCATTAGCTATGGTGGTCAGGGAGGGCTTCTTTGAAGAGGTGACATCTGAGCTAAGACCTGAAGGAGAAAGATCCAGCTCTGTGAAGATCCAGGAGAGAGATTTCAATCCTCACAAATCGTGTTTGACATTATTACCTCCATTTATTGAGCACTTACTATGTGCCAGGCTCTCTTCTAAGAACTTTACACGCAATACATTGTTCAATACTCCCCAAATCCATGACTGTCATCCAATTTTACAGATGAGGAAACTGACTCACAGAGAAGTTAAGTACTTTGTTCAAGGCCACACCGTTAGCAAGTAGCAGAGCTGGGATTTGAACCCAGGTCTGCTCTATCTTCCGGCTTATATAGGTTGTTCCCTATCCTCAGAGCAAAGGGAGGAGAAAAATTAATTGTTGAGCACCTACCAAGCACCAGGCTCTTTGACTTCTATCATCTTTACCTGCTCTTACCTCCGAAGACTATCCATGGTCCCCTGCCACGCACCCCTGCCACGTACGTCTCTTTCCTCCTCTCTGTCGTCACCTGTATCTACTTCCAACTCCAAGAGTGGCCATGCAACCCATTCTGGTCCAACCCCCATAGTTCAACCCTTCTAGTCATAGTGATTGGCTGAAGGATGGGCATGTGACCAAGATGGGCCAATGAGAGCAAATCCTGGGACTTTGGCTGAACTGCCAGGGAGGACGAGTTCTTGTTTGAGGGGCACAGTCTAGCTGGGAGGCTGGGAGGCTGGCAAACCAGAGAGCTTGGCTGAGAGTGAAGCAGAGACAAAAGACAGGGAGAAACTGAGTTGCAATGACAAGTCCTGACAACATCGCTCGAGGGGCTGTGTGTCTGGAGCTAGAAGCCAGAGCTCCTTCTGGACTTGCCAGTTGCTTGAGCCAAAAACTCACCCTTCTCTTTCTTTTCTAGCTTAAGCCAATTTGAATTGGATTTCTGTCACTTGCCACTGAAATGCGAACATTTTTTTTTTCTCCTGGAATATCCTCCCTTCGCTTCTCCCCTGCCACCAAGTATTCTTCTTCCTACCATCAGGAGATAACCAGCACTGCCGTCACCTGTGTACCTTTACAACTTTCATTAACACCTGTGTTACCACCGCCAGCAATAACACCATCACTGTCACCATGAACCCAATTACCCCTGGGGCCATGATCGCTCCTACGACCGATGCCGGCACCTCTGCAAATGTCACATTCTCCCTCTGTAATTCTGTCCCCGGAATACAGGACACTTTCACAACCCAAGCCAGGTTCCACTGAGGTCCCATTGGAGGAGCAAGAAAACTGAAGTTTGCAAAGAGGATGGAATCTGCCTACAGCCACAGTCGCGGCTGCTCAGATTTTCACTCATTCATTCACTCATCTCCTCATTCGTTTCTTAAAGAAATGTCACCGACTGCCTTCTACGTGGAGATGGGCTCCCCTAGATGCTAGAATGCCTGGGTGAACGCAGGCCTGGTTCCTGCCCTCACTGAGCTGGGTCAGGTGGGCTCTAGGACATTCCAAGGAGACCCCCTTGCAGGCTGCACAGGAAGCCTGGCCAGGATTCTTCTCTCCTCCTTGGGGTTCTGAGACTATGATGGAAGAGCCCAGCTTGTAGGCAGAATTGAAGGGCTGCTGGGATTTTTTTTTTTTTTTTTACCTCTTACCTGAGCTGCCTTGTGCAATGGACAGCCTCTGATTCTTGCTCTCCAGCCAGCCAGAGAGCTCCCTGTGTAGGTGTGTTGGGGTGAGTAGGGATTCTTTACTGAGCTGACTTCTCTGTCTCTGCACAGTGCCAAGCTTGGGGCCGCGCACACAGTAAGCACTCAGTAAATGCTTACTAATGGATTGTTTCTCAGAGACAGAACTAGGGCTCCTTCCTTCCATGCACCCACGCACTCACACACCTCTCCACCTGCCCATCCTTTCTTCCCCTTCCCCTCGCTCCTCTCCCTGCCTTCATTCCGTCCTGTGTCTACTCATTCTCCATTTTTAAATTCACCCATCTTCCACCGACCTCACCAGCATCCAACGTCCTTTAGTTTTCTATCATCTATTTATTCACCCCTTCCTCTCTGTGTTCCCTTCCTGGATTTGTCTTTTAAATAATCCATTATTTAAATCAATTCTTTATTCATCCCTCCAACCTGTCAGGTCTTGCGTCAGCTCAAAGTGACCCACCATCACTTGATCCCTTCCTGGGGTGGGGAGTGGGGGTGGGGAGGGGAAGCATACTTGAACATCACCCCGTCCCTACAGTCTGTCTCCTGAGCTCTCTGAGGGACCCCAGCTCTCATCCAGGCACACGAAACTCTTCAGCCATTTTCCTTTCCTGCCTGTGTTTGGAATCCTCCCTAGAGTTCCAGCCTGCAGACCAGGCAGAGGTTATAAACACAACCACTCTCTTTGGCTGTTCGGGGAGCCGTTCTTAACCCCTGCCTTCAGAGAACACAGCCCTGGGCGGGGCCCAACTGCTGCACAACTCTGTGCAGCTGCATACAAAAACAATACAGTACTGCTTAAGCGCCTACTGTGTACTGGCATCACGGGGAGTGTAATGAGGACAGCCTTAAAAATTTCTGAGCCTAAAGGCCTCTTCCCAGATCAACCCTACCCTTTTCTTTCACCCATTCCCGGGTAGGAGGCCCAGAGAGGGGATGACTAACCGGGCCGGTCTGTGGCAGAACCTGGACTGGAGTCGGGGGCTCCCGACTTGGTGCTCTGTCCCCCACCTCACTGCCTCCCAGCCCCTACCCAGTCTCATTGGGTGATGAAGGATGATTCCAGCCTCCAGGTTTTCATTCCTGCTACGCCTCTTCCCAGCCTCCTTTCCTAGATTGTTAGCGTTTTCCCAGCTCTAAGCAATTTGCCAGGAGCAAGCAAGACTGAATAAACAAACAAAAACCCTGATTCTCTGAGCCACTTTCTGAAGCACTCTGAATTCCTACAGGACTTCTTATCTTTCCTGACAACCCAGCCCCAATCCCGTGCTTCCTTTCAAAAACCTTCCTTCCGGTTTCCTGAGTGGTGTTCTTCTCCCCCCCCACACCACCCCCAAGCCCTTGCAGGCAGCCTGGGGTCCAACACGCAGCCTTCAACAGGGGCCAGGCAGGAAGTGCGAACAACCAACGTCTGCTGGATGTAAAATGCCAGGAAGGGTGAGGGATGTTCAGGCCACCTCTGGCCAGCTCCAGGAGGGAACAGAGATGGCTCAAAGGTGGCCTCATTTTCCAGCTTCTCAAGAGAAACAAAAAAAATCGAGTTCTTCCTGCTGAAATCTTCCAAATTGTTAACGCTGGCAACTAATTAAAATACGCAAATGCAGTTCAGCTCAAACAATACACATTAAATGGCTAGATCTGCGCCTTTCCCCTTGACAAGTCGTCCGTGAGCCGCTCCCTCCTCCCCCACAAATTGCCACCAGAGAGCCTCTGCTCCAAGAAGAGTTTATCGCTTTGAATACAAACGACTTAATAACAACAGTAGCAGCTACCGCGACTTGGATATCCAAACACTTCAATCCCTCCTAGCAGATACTTTTATTGCCATTTTACCCAGGAGGGAAACAGGAGGCTCAGGGGGGTTAAGGAACCTGCCCAAGGTCACATAGGTAAGTGACAACTTGGATTTGAGCCCAGGTCTGCGTGACTCCAAGACTGAGACCTAGCTCAGCGGGCGGTGGCACTGACCCCTGGGAGGCACTTTAGAAAAGTGAGGGTGGGCAGGCATTTCTGAAGGTCGCGGTGATGGGGTGGGGGGTGCTGCTTGTCGGTGGGTGGGAACCAGGGACGGAAGACGCCCTGTGATGTGCAAACAGCCCTGCGTCCTGAGCTTCCATCCTGATCCCGTCCCCGTGCCAGTAGGGCCCCCAGCTCTCACTCTCCCTGGACAACGGCAGCCATTATTGAGTGCCAGCTGTATGCCAGAGATTTGAGATCCAGTACCCTGGACGTAGATAGTATTAGCATCCCAACTTCAAAGAAAGAAAAGCCGCGGTTTGGGGCTGGGGTGACTGAACAAAGGTTACACGAAGTAGCCCAGGGCCAAGACCAGGGTGAAGCAGTTTAAGGGAGTCCCCCAAACTCAGGAATCCAGATAAGTAAGCCCTTAATGCACTATTTTAGAAAGCCAAAAAAGTTCAAGATGAACACAGTATCTCAATCTTACGTAAAGGTAGCCTCTGCCATGTCGAGCCATCCCTGGAGTCTGAGACAAAAGGCAAATCAATCACGCGGACCCTGGGTTTTTGTGCCTGGGGTAAGGGCCTCACCTACCTCCCCCTAGTCCTGACCCTGAGCAAGAACCAGGGTTTGAACCCAAGGCCTTAGGTACTGATGGTACACCCTGGGGCCTCTCTATCACTAGCCTCAATAAGCCGGGGAGCAGGGCAACCAGTCCTCCCCCCTCAACTCGCCAGGCCTTGATTGTAACTGGTTAAATTACAGGCCCCTGAAAGCCATGATTTGTAAAGCAGAAGACAGACAGGCCTTTAATTAGAGCCAGGCGGGTGGGTGGCTGGTTAATACTAAGTTCCGTAATAAGTGCTGTATTTTTGAATTTGTTGGCTCGATCACGCACATTCTGGAGGCCTCTTTGGAAACCTGTTCACAGAAAATAGGGTAAACAGCTATTTCCACCCTGAGAGAAGGAAAGTGACTTTGCAGCAGGGTGAGCGGCACGAGAATGGGCGCTGGGGGCAGCGGATCTGGGACAAATCCCAGCCCTGCCGGGACAAGCCCTCTCTGAGCTCCTGCTTCCTCGTCCGCACCATGGGAACGGGGAGACCCTGCAGGTGGTGAGGAAGATGGGAAGTAACACCCAGGACATGCCCATCTCCCAGGGGTTTGCCCCAAGGGTGTCGTTTAGGAGGAACATTCTTCATTTACTCTTGAAAATCCCTTTCAATTGTGACAACCCGAACTCGAACTCGCAAGTCCAAAAGGCGAGACAAAACGAACTTTATTTCACATGCGGCAGGATGTACATGTCTGATGGGGTGGGGAGCGGTTAGGGAAAGAGGAAGAAATACAGGCGAGGGTAAAAAAATCTTTAGCGAGAGAGCGAGAGCAAGGAGAGAGGGAGGAGAGCGAGTGAGGGAGGGGCAGAGAGAGAGACACAGAATCGGAAGCAGGCTCCAGGCTCTGAGCTGTCAGCACAGAGCCCGACGCGGGGCTCGAACTCACGGACCGTGAGATCATCACCTGAGCTGAAGTCGGATGCCTAACCGACCGAGCCACCCAGGCGCCCCCACACCGAATATCTTCTGCCAGGGTTTTAATATGCCCTGAATTTTCCAGAAATGCAACCACTAGGTAAAGCAGAAGGACTGTACTCTTTTCTGTTCGGAACTTTCTCAAGAGTTAGTCACCCCATCGGAAAAATCACGTGGCCGGCTGACGGCAATGCCGCTTGTGGTGTGTGAGATGCCAACCTACCTGTAGCTGTTTCTGTCACTGTCACACTCACAGTGCTTCTGTGTATAGTGGAAGCACCTGACACTTTCATGGTCTTCTGGTGTCTCTGTCGTGATCAGGCATTTGCATACTGAACTGCATACTGGTTTAGTATAAATTACTTCCCTCGTCATTCTCCTTTCTGCTACAGGCAGCGTGTCCCCTGGAGAAGGGTTGTCACGCTGGGCTTGGAGTGGGGTGGGGGTGAGTGATGCCTAGTGGCGTCTAGAGGGCAGAGGTCAGGGAGGCTGCTAAACACCCTGCAGTGCACAGGACAGCCCCACAGCAAAGAATTTTCCTGCCCCCAACATCAGCAGTGAAGATGTCCGCATAAAAATCAAGTCCTGCTTCTGGGAAGGTCCCGTCGGATCTCACTGTCTTTCTACTTGGTGACTAATCACCAGCCTTTCTACCGCAGTCTGGAACTGGTCTGGAGAAACCATGCTTTCTCCCCACACGCCCGGGGATCCCCGCCAGCCCCCAGCTCTCCAGCTCACACTTTGATTTCTCTGGTTCAAACGTCAAAGCGCCCCGGACATAGGTGCCTGGATGTTAAGACCCCTCTTTTGCACACAGGCAGAGAGAAACAGAGAGAGAGTCACCAGCTTGACCAAAGTCACACAGAGAAGTGCGGGGGGCTGGGATTTGAACTCAGGCACTGGGACCCCCAGCACATTCTCTGAAGTCGCGTTTTGAGAAGTGACCTCCTCGGGGGTTCAGGTTTCTTGTGACCTCCCTGCTCGCCACTTTCCATGCCCTTCTGGTTAGAAATGAGCCCTCATTTCTAACAGAAACAGAAACAGAAGCTGGTTTTGAACCCTCCCCCTCCGTGATAGGCTGAGGCTCTGAGGTCGATCTTGGAAGGTCTTCCTAATGACGGCACGTTACGTACAGTGAAATGGAGGAGTGTGCCGTGAGCAGCACAACACGGGGGCTGAGGAAACAGACTCTGGCTCCAAACTGGGGTCTAGTGTCTGGCTTCCAGCCCAGACCCTGGAGAAATTCCTTCGGCTTCCTGAATCTCAGTCTCCCCATCTGGGAAATGGAGCAGTGATACTTCGTCAGTCATTGAGTTGTGAGGATTTGATGGGACTGTTCATGTGGAAGGCTGGCCCAGGGCTTGTTCAATGAGGGGAGCTGGGGTGGCTGTTAGCTCCAGGGTCTGTGGAGGCAGGGGGATGCTCTGGAGAATTCTAGAAGGTGGCAGTGCGTCCTCACCTCCAGAGAGTTGAGGAAGGAAAAGGAAAACAATGGTCTTGTTTTTTCTTTTAAGAATTCTCTCCAGCACCCCTCTTTGCCTATGTTCATGCCACAAAGTCATCATGCCGAACCCTTAACCAGCAGCCCCCCCGCCGGGCACTGAGTGTTTAACCAAGAGGGGACCCCAGAAGCTTGGCTCGGCCCTTCTCTGGCTCGGGCATGTTTTATATTTTATGTTCATTCAGTCACCGTATACTGAGTACTTTCTGTGTGCCAGGCACTCTGCTAGGCTCCGGGGGCAGAATAGGAATGAGGCAGCAGTCACTGTCCTAAGCAAGAGAAGGAGTCAACAAACACATGCATGGACAAATAGCAGAGAGGGAGTTCATGGGTGATGGGGAGAAGTGTCTGTGGGAGGTAGGCAGCTGGTCAGGAAAGGGCCCCCTGAGGACACCTGCTAAGCTGAGGTCTGAGGATGAACATAGAGTAAGATAGCCGGAACAGCAAGTGCAAAGGCCCTGAGGCAGGAACAAGGTGTGTTTAAGGGCCAGAAAGGCCAGTGTGGAAGAAGCAAGGGGAAGGGGGCTCAGAGATGATGACGGAGAGGCAGGCAGGAGCCAGATCATGCAGGGCTTTGAAGGCCAGAGTGGGGGAAAGGGGAGCTTCCAGTTTATTCTAAGAACCCAGAGGAAGAGAAGGCTCTGGGCCCTGAATGGAAGAGGTGCCTTATCTCTTGGGAGCACCAGGGCTCACGGGAGAACCTGTCACCCCTCCCCTGGAAATCTGGCTGGTTTGTGTATAGCCGGCCCCTGGGTACGATACCTCACTGCACATGCTGGCCTCATTCCTGCCTTCCCACCTTTTCTCAGGCAGGTTCCTCTGTCTGGAATGCCCTTTCCTTTCCCCTCAGCCCACCCTTCCTGAGGAGGCCCTCTCTGACAGCTACGGCCCATGGCGACTTCTTCCTCTCCTGAGCACCTCTCTGATATTGAAATCATTTTGCTGGCAATGTAGATTCCTGGTTCTCCCCAGAGAGACTGATTCGGGAGACTGCGGTAGGGCCCAGAAATCTGCATTTTAGACAAACTCTTCAAGGGGACTCCATGACACGGCCTTGGAGAGACCCAGGTGCTGACGTTTTCCCAGAGCCAGCTCAGGCAGTAGGGTGTGAGGGGGTGTATGGAGACGGAGGGGAGGGGAGGGGAGGGGAGGGGAGGAGAGGGGAGGGGGGCTAGTCAGTGGAACCAAAAGACTGCAGGCTCAAACCTCAGCTTTGCGCCTTATAACCAGCTGGGTGCCCTTTGGCAAGTGCCGTCACCTCTCTGAGCCTCAGTTTCTTCATCTATAAAATGGGGACAGCCACACCTAACTCGAAGTGTTGCGGAGATGACAAATAGATGCGGCTCCCCCAGGGGGTGGCCGGCTGGCTTAATAAACACAGTGTGGTCCCCACCCCACAGCTGCTTCCCAAGGAGCTGAATACAAAGAGCTATAGCACGGGGCGCCTGGGTGGCTCGGTCGGTTAGGCATCCGACTTCGGCTCAGGTCATGATCTCGCGGTCCGTGGGTTCGAGCCCCGCGTCGGGCTCTGTGCTGACAGCTCAGAGCCTGGAGCCTGTTTCGGATTCTGTGTCTCCCTCTCTCTCTCTCTGCCCCTCCCCCGTTCATGCTCTGTCTCTCTCTGTCTCAAAAATAGATAAACGTTAAAAAAAAATTAAAAAACAAACAAAGAGCTATAGCACACTGAGGCTTGCTGTGTACGGGCAATGCTCTCTAGCCCAGGGGTCAGCACACTTTTCCTGTAAAGGGTCAGGTGATGAGTATCTCAGGCCGCGGGCCATGTGCCTGTCACGACGACTGCACTTTGCACGGCAGCACAAAGGCAGCCAGAGACAACCCGAAACAAACTGGCATGGCTGCATTCCGAGGCACCTTTAGGGACGGACGCTGAAATTTCAATTTCGTGTCATTTTCACTTGTCGTGAATGGAACTCTTCTTTTGATACTTCTCAGTGCCTTGGGAATGTAAAAGCCACGGTTAGCTTGACACAAAAACAGGGCGTGGGCTCGATTTGGCTTGTGGGCCCAGGTTTGCTGACCCTGTTCCACACGCTTTGCAGGGATTCGTGCCTGGGACCCTTACGAGATAAGCGTGTGGTCACAACCTTGGTTTCAGATAGGGGAAACAGAGGCTCGGAGAGACTGAGATCCGCGTGCTAGGTCCATTCGGTCTCTGTTGAGAGCAGCAGCAGTAGGGTCTGAAGTCGTAGGAGACAGATTCAGGGCCCATGCTGTTCACCACTGTGCTCTCCTACCTCGCTGGGGCCACACCAGCCTCAGATGCAGACGCCGCATTTCCAGAACCGGTGACGTCTCTTTACTGAGAAAGAACTCTGATATTGTTCAAGTCACTGCTACTCGAGTCTCTATCGCAACAGCCAATCTGTGTCCTAAGTGATTCTGAAAATGCCCGGGAGTCATACTAAGTGGGGTGGCCAATAATGGCCTTTCTGAGACGAGATGCTTGAGCTAAGAGCTAACTGCGTGAAGGGGCTGCTTGTGAGAAGCACCTGAGGCAGAGAACCCCAGGCAGAGACCGGTAAGTGCAAATGCCCTAGGGTGGGAGGACCCCCTTCCCCAGGGCTTCTGTCGCTGCCACGGCACCTCCCACCAACAGGCTGTGTTATGATCATCCATGGGGTTCTAACTTCTGTGGCAGGTGGCTTGATTTCGTTGAGCCTTAGCGTTCTCAGCTAAGAAATGGGATAAACGGTACTCTTTTCATAGGGCTTTTGTGAGGATTGATTGAATTAATGCACATAAAGTTCTTAGGAAAGTGTCTGGTGCATAATACATGCTCAGTAAACGATGGGTTCCCTTCCCTGTCTTCTCTGAAAAGAGATGGTGTCCTAACTACATGCTTCCCAAGGTGAGAGGGGAGCCTGATGACTTAATGTGCAAGAACAGCTTTCTCAGATGGAAATTCTCTCTCACACCTCTCTTATTTCTTTTTCTACTTCATCCATCCATCCATCCATCCATCCATCCATCCGGGAAGCATTTATGGAGAACTGTGCTAGATTCTGGAGATGCAGAAACTAAATAAATTCAATCTATGCTCTTGAGGAGCCCAAAGGCCCTTATGCAGGATAAGTACCTAAGTTGCCTTATAGAAGAACATGACAGAGTGTTGGGTTTGCCACTTCTCCCAAATGGCCTCGAAGTAGTGATTTCGCCTGTCATCTCTAACTTCTTACCAGTAAACCAGAGGTGATAATCCCTACCCACAAAGATTAGATGAGATCAGAAAGTTAAGTTACTTTCTACAGAGCTTGGCACATAGTAGGCATTCAAAATATGGCTCCCGTTACGCTAGTGGATACCCCGGAAGGTTTCTTGGAGGCTTCCAGGCTCGCATAAAAGGATGGAAAGAATCTGGATATGGAGAGTGGCAGAGGGGAAGGGGAATCCCAGGCAGAGGGCACAGCAAGAACAAAGGCAAAGAGGCAGAGAAATTCAGGGTTCAGAGAGGGGCCAGAGGAAGAGGAGTGTTCTGGTTTCCCTCTTTCAGTGTTCTCAGGGCAGCGGGGTTCCCAGAACTGAAAAAGACGGCTGGGGTAGGATGGGCTCCGAGGGGTGAGGTCTTGCAGTCCGGGTGACCCAGATAGCCGGAGGCAGACGAAAATGGGTCATGGAATTAATCACTGCCACAGGGCGGGCTCCCCTCCACCCACCGTCTGGGCTGGTGGGGCCTGGCTGGGGAGGAGGAGATGTGTTTGGACACCTGGATGTCCCATGGGCTTGTCAAACTTAACGAGGTCGAGTGGAGGGGGTGCTGGGCTGGCTCAGTCGGTAGAGCATGCGACTCTTGATTCTGGGGTCGTGAGTTCGAGCCCCACATTGGGTGTGAGCCTACTCAAAAAAAAACGAAAACTGAAAACAGGGTCAGTGAAGTTCTTGATAACCTACCAACTGCTCCTTGCTGGGTTCTTCGTGCTTTGGCAAACGGCAGCTCCCTCCTCCCGGATCCTTAGGCCACAAACCCAAGAGGCCTCCTCGACTGTTCTCTGTCTGCCAGCAAAAGCTGTGTGGGCTCCACCCTCAAAACAGACCCAGAGTCTGACCACTTCTCACCTCACCATCACCTGGTCCAGGCCACTGACATGTCCCACGAGGACTATTCCACCTGCCTCCTCACTGGTGTCCCTGCGTCCTCCCCCACCCCTACCATCCATTCGCTACAGTTCGTTTTGAGAGAGACAGAAAGAGAGAGAGAGAGAGAGAGAGAGAGAGAGAGAACACAAGCGAGAACAGGGGAGGGGCGGAGAGGGAGGGAGAGAGAGACTCCCAGGCAGACTCCACAGGGTCAGCACAGAGCCCGCTTCAGAGCCTCTGTCCGCCCCCCGCCCCTCCCCCACTTGCGCTCTCCCAAAAATAAACATTAAAAAAGAAACCACTTGGGGGCACAGGGCTGGACCCGGCTGGCAACACCCTCTTCCTGAGCTACTGACTAAAAGGCCAGAGCAGGGATTGGCACCCGTGGAAAAGCAGGCGGCTAACCCTCCTGAGCTCTCTGTGCCAGGCCTTGTTCAGGACGCGTTGTGTGCTTTACCGGTTACGTTTTGCTCCAGCCCCAAAAGGCAGGTGCTGTTCACCCCATGAGCCCCTTCACCCCTTCACCCCTACGAGCAGTGAAGCGGGCTGCCCACAGCTTACCAGGGGCAGAACTGAGTTCCCTTGGGGCAGACCGGCTTTGGCCTCAGACCAGGCTCCTTGGCGGGGTGGGCAGGTGGGTAAGGGTGAAGAGGGGCCTGAGAAGGGGATCTTTGAGCTAAGACAGACAGGGGCTGACCACCAAATGATGGAACAAAGAGTGTTGTAGGGTGGCTAGAGGGGTGTATATGCCCAGCCCTACTGCAGTCCCCCCTCAGGTTCCCATCCTTCCTAAAATGTGCTTGGCCCAGGCCAGTGTGGGCACTGGGATGGGCCAGAGGCAAATCTGCAGAGCTGTGGCAAGGCACTGGGCTCTTTCCTTTCTGGGGGTGACCTTGGGGAATGCTCTAAGAGGGGAGGGACCACCAGTCTCTCCAGGAACCAGAGGTCAGGAGAGGGCCATGTCTGTCTCTTGCAACATAATGTCTTTTCGGTTGTCATAGATGTGGCTTCATTTACTCACTTAATCCCACCTCACCATGGCCCACTCGTGCCCCTCCGCCCCCCACGGCCTCTTTAACCTCATCTTGTGCTACTCACCCCCTCACATGCTCCAGCCACAATGGCTTTCTCGGTGTTCTCCTACTGTGTTGAGCTCATTTCTGCCCCAG